>NW_025777154.1:0-98379 GCF_021130785.1 Homalodisca vitripennis | reverse complement strand
TCACCTACGCTAACATATTCTGGTAATTGGGGACTAAATTTGCAAACGCATCAAAAAAATTCAGCTAATTGACCCACTTTAGAAGGCTAAAACTACCCCATAACAAAATTTTTTTCCAACCGTAAAACAAACTTCAACAAAAAAAATCTCAGGTTTTTTACATTTTGTTGGTTGGGATGATGATATTACTTTTATTTAAACAGTTGATTCCTTACAACATTATATCCATTTTTTCAAGGGTTTTTAAGATGATATTACAGGTTATGAAAGTTTGGAAACCTTAAAAAAAAAAATATAATTAAAGATAGAAAAAGGGGTTACTGAAATTAAATTGAATTTTAGAATTTTTTAAAAAATTATGAAAAAAAAAATTTTGTTATTCAAATTACTATCTTATCTTTTAATTATTGCCCGGGGTGGTTCAAAAATTCGGAAAAAACGGGTTTTCCCCGGTTTTGGAAAGCCAAGCATTTTTCCGATGTGCAATTTTTAAACCCCACTATTTAAAAAACTTTTTTTTTTTTTAACACAGAAATATTGAGCAGGTTTTTAAGTTATTTGGGGACTGTTGTTTTAACGCAAAAACCCCGCCAGACTGCACACAGGACGGTTTTGAATAACAACAAATCTAACACAGTCAGAACTTTCACATGGGGAAACTTTACTGGGGCAAAACGATAACCATGGCGTGTCCGGGGGGGGGGGGATTGGGGGTTGTAACTCCTCCCGCCACCGTTGATACAAATTTAAAGGGCATAACTAAAAGTATATTCATATTCGAAGAATGTATTATAGTTCAGTTTTGTTTTAATTTGTTTTGATTTTTTAATTTAAAACAGCTGACATAATAAAGAACTCGTGCTTCGAAATATTTTGGAAAACGGGTCCGCCCTGCGACCCGTAGGTTTGAAAAAAAATAAAAAAAAATACAAACCTCAATTCCCGCGCTTCGGGCTAGAGAGAGCGGCAGGGGCCCATGAATATTTGGTGTTTTGAATAACATTGTATTTATTTATATATGTTGTGCCGTGTGTTTCTTAAATTCGAAATAAAAAAAATTTTGAATTTAAAAATTTTTATTATGACTTATTTCAAAATCCCGAAAAATTGTTTTTTTTTAGAAAAAAAAAAAACTTTTAGTAATTGATTTTTTTTTTAAAAAAAAAAATGCTTTGGGGGGGGGGGGAGGGGGGGGTTCCTTTTCATCCCCCTGCGGTGCACCCCTGATGTGTACTTGTTTTTATTTAAAATTTTAAAATTTTTTCCCTTTTTACAAAACTTGTAAAACGATGTAAATAAAAAGATTCATTCAGATACCTGAAAGTACCTTTTAAAGGGGGCATAAGGGAAACATTTTCTGAGCCGGAAAATGCATTCACTCATTGTCCATTTACCCATCACAGACACTATAAAAACCAATACTGTTTTTCCTCTCTGTAGTTTGATGTTATCTTTTCTTCAGTTAAAAAAAAAGTTTTACTGGATTGCAGTCAACCTCGGCATTTTTAAAAAAAAAAAAAAAAAAAAAAACCAAAACTTCTGATCCATCTCATCAGTCTTTAACTGCAAGTTTGGGGGGGAAGAGATTATTTATCTCGAGCTTGTTGCCATTCTTTTATAAATAAAAGTGCGAACCACTGATGCTTTTTTAAGATTGATTTTTTTCAGTTGCCATTTCATTGATAGAGGTATGGGGGAAATCCAGTGGTGCTTTTGAAATTTTTACTTTTAGAGCCCAAATTAAAAGGAAAAAATTTTATTTCTGAATTCCTGAACAAATAGCAAAAGAAACCCATTTCTCAGCATTCTTCTTTTTTTTCCACTATAGACAACCCATGTGGATTGATGCAGCTGCACATTTAAACCTTCGTAAAAAAAATATTTGGTGAGCTACCAAACCCAACACTTCCGTGGGGAACAAATAAGGTTTTTTTAAAAAAGACCCTTTTTTTAAAGTTTTTCCCCCGTACATTTTTTTTAAATATATTTTTATGTTTTTTTTTTCTTGTTGGAAAGCTGTAATATCATATATTTAAACCCCATGTTTTTTCTTTTTCCCGGATGGGTTTTTTATAAATATTTTTTTTTTTTTTTTAACAGCTCCGCCAGTAATGGGAAATTTATTGCGCGGCGGTTACGGTGTCAGTGCAGATAGTGTCATGTTTCTATTTTTTATTTGAGCTTTAAGGGTTTTAGAACATGTTGTATATTGGCCCCTTTACTACAACCCTTTTTTTTTTTGGACATTTTTTTATTTTGGGACCCCGGGACATTAAGGGGGGGGGCCGGGGGTTTCACATGTCCTTTTTTTAAAAAGGGCCCTGTCGGGTTGGGCTAGATAAACCCAAACTACTGTAAACGCTGCTTATTAAAGGCTAAATTTGTAGTTCGTTTTATTACAATTTTAAAAAAAAGTTTAAAAAATTTTTTTAAAAAATTAATTTGAAACACTTCAAAATCTGAGCAAGGAATTTCTGTATTTAAATTTCATTAACCCAAAAAATAAGATGTGGTCAAAAGGGGTAATAGGGGGGGGTGAAGCAGTGTGACACGATTTTGCCCAATTGTTATTTATTGTAAATGCATGAAAAAAAAGGCTTTTTCTGTTTGTTTTTACTACAATTTTATGTAGTACACGATTCTCTTTCCTAACAGTTAAAACTAACAGTTTTGGATGCCGTTTAAAAAAAGATAATTGTATTTTAAAAAAACTTGAAATTATTTACCTTATTTTTTTTTTACAAGAAAATTTTTTTAAATATTTGTACGGACATTTTTTCATTAAACTCTTTTTTTGTAATTACATAGTGAGTTGTCATACCAAGACAGTAATCACAGTCAGGTGATTAAATAAAGTGGAACCTCTGTGTAAAGTGTTAACCGTAGGTTTTTTTGGCTAGCTCGTTTAAGATTAAAAGGCAGCACAAATGTGGTGCAAAATTATATAATTAAAAAAAAGGAAAAAACCCTTCACCTCCTAAAAAAAAACTTGGTGTGAAAAATTTAAATACTTTTAACAACAAAAATAATAAATTATTGTTTGATAACATAAAGTTTAATAAAAAAACATTATTTACATTTGCAGCACCTATTTTTTTTAATTAGGCCCCATCGTGTATTTTTTTTTTCTGTCCGAGCTCTAAACATCCTCTACGTCCACCTTGTTCGACCCATACTTGAAAAAATTCTTTCTACTTTTTGGAACCCCTTACCTTTTGGTCCCCCATTGATAGGCTTGAGAACCCCAAATACAGAAAACCGCTTCATTCGTTTGATTGGGCCTGCGGCTGGGCTTTAAATAACCGAAAGTCCCCGATTTTGACCTTTCCCCGAAACTCATTTAAAATTTGGGAAACCTCTCCATTCAAGACGTACGTTTCATGATCGTTTTTTTCTTTAAAGAAGTTGATCTCTCTGCATTGAGAAACCCTGATCTGCTCAAATTGCTGGACTTCCGGCCCTCACTCATCTTCTCACCCCCACTGTTTGCAAGGCGGACTCACCACCAGTACATGTTCCAAACAGTGTTTTTTTCCAACTCTTCACGCCTGGCAAACAACCCCCCAGACATCGGGGACTTTTTTTAATAGAGCTTATGCCTTCAGGAGGATTAGACTAGCCTTCATGATTACATATCGTTGAAACTTTCCCCCCCCATTATTCTTGTTGTTTTGCTCTTTTATTGTTTCTGCTTGTTTTTTTGTTCCCAAAAAAATTTTTTAATTACGACTGTGCCTTGGTTATAATTTTACTTTTATTGCTTCCCATTTTTTTGTTTTTCTAAAGTTTTTTTTTTTTTGTTGGTACCTATACATTTTGAAATTAATTTTTATGTTGTAAAATTTATTTTTTTTAATACTTTTTTTTACAATTAATATTTGTATTTTTTTTATCTTTTTTATTTATTTACAGTATTTTCCCCCCATTGTTTTTTACTTTATATAGTTTATTTGCATTTTTAAAATTTTTATTTTTATTTTTTTCATATTATTTAATTTTTTTCATTTTAAGTTTTTTTTTAAAATTTTAAAATTTTTTTTTTTCTTTTTTTTAATTTACCCCCATCGTCATTAAAATTTTAAAATTTTTTTTTTTTCCTTGTTTTTCATTTAAAAATTTTTCTTTTTTTGTTGTTGGGTAATTTTTATAGTTTTATTTGCACTGTTTTTTGTTTGTCTGTTTGTTTCCCATATGGTATCACACCCAAAATTAGTGTATTAAGTTAAATTATACTAATTTTTTTATATACTTTCAAATTTTTAATATAATTTAACTTTCTTATTACATTATTTAACTTAATTATGCCTAATCTGATTTGGAAATCCCCTTGCATGTTTGGTTTGGCCCTTTTGTTTAAGTATGATTTTAATCTCTATTATAAGTTAAAAATTTAAAAATTGGTTTTTTGAACCCTTGGAAAAAGGAAATAAATAAATAAAAAACTACATACAAAACCAAAATAAAAGTCTCTAAACCTTCATAACAGAAAAACGTTTTACAACTTTAAACTGCCAAACCCATATGTTAAAGCAACTTAAAAAATCTTGTCCCTTAAAGAAATATCTTACCTAATTTATCATATTCCTCACCATTTCCAAATTTAAAAAAAATGTACTTTTTCGGCTTTAATTTTTTACCTCAAAATTTTTCGTAACTAAATAATATGTTAAGTTAAATAAATTTTAATACCCAAATAAAAAGTGGGATTCCACCTTATTAAAAGTTTAAATCAAAGGACTAAACATTCCCATAGATCAAACATTTAAAAATTTTGGAGCGGGTTTAAAGATAAAGGAATGCATATTGGCATACCCCTAAAATTAATATTTTTTTTTTGAAAATTTCATATAAATCTTTATTAATAATCTAAAAAAAAGTGTCAAAAAAAAATCTGTGAAGTTTAAAATAGGGCATAATTTCCCCCCCTATTTAATACCCCAACAGTTAGATAAAAAAACTGTGTGATTGATCATTAAATTAGTTAATACCGTGTTTTTTATATAGCCCGGCAAGTCCGTCTTGATTTATCTTATTATTTTAATGGGGTTCTATTAAAACCTGGCAAATACCGTCTTGATTGATCATTATTTGTTATATAGTTGGGTTTAATATAAACCTGGCAAGTACTTGTCCCCAGTTCCATTTACTTTTATCTGCTAAATTTTTTATACAATTTTTCATTCTAGCGATCTAAATGTTTTACCCTTTTTTCTTGATGTAAGAAGTATTTTTTTTTAAAATAAAATTCAATTTCTATTTGGCCCCTTAAAATTTTGTCAAAGATTTATTTAATAACATTTAAATTAAGTAAAAAAAAACTATACAACCCTTTTCCATATAAAAATTTTTTACACATTTTTAAAAAAAATATTGCAATTTTTTAACCTCAGTCAACAAATTTTCTTATTTAATTTTAAAATCCAGCTATAGTGAAAAAAAAAACTAGAGTTTTCTTCCAAAGAAAAAATGTTTAAACCTCACAATATTTAGGAAAACCCTTTTTTTTTTTTATCACAGCATTATGGAAAAAACTCTTAAAAGACATTAAATGCAGAAGTTTTTTTTGTAATGGGGGATTTTAAAAAAAAAGGAAAAAAAAATAAAATGTTTTGGGAATTTTTTTTTTTTTTAACGCACAACAATTTTAAAAAAAAATAAACAGCTTTAGCATGCATTAATGTGAATCCTCCACAAATTAAATTTTTTTGGGAAAAAAAACTAAGGTTTGTAAAAAGGGGGGGGCATATTTTCCCTACCGGGCTACAATCAAAATGGTTACCAGAAAATACGCTGACTGAAACCAAAATAATTAAAAGGGCCCTTTTTAATTTAAAAAAAAAAAAAAAGAATCTTCCACTTCTCATTTTTAAAAAATTTTTGGCGGTAAAGATTTAAATTAAAAATGCCTTTAACCCCTGTTCGAATAGTCACCTTGACACACGATTCTGCAAAATTTTGTAATAAGGATTTTGAAAATGACGCTTTATTTTATCAAGATCCTTGGCCTTTAAAAAACCCCTTGTCTTCGCAGTCATTTGACCATGACACACTCCGTGATAAAAACTCCCATTGAAGATGGCTGCGTTGCCCTCTCCTACGAGGGAAATTTCCTTCAAAATTTTGTATGCTAAAATCCCCTTGCCCACAGGTATTACGATGATTACTACAACAACATTTATTACTGACAACGGTTTTTTCTTCCACCAGAATGTAATTGTTATGAAGTTCAGAAGAGATCAAGACGGATTTAGATGAAAAAATGATGTTTAAACGTTATTTCACATATTGGAGTAACGTTTTAATTTGTTTTCCATTGATGTAAAATATTCATTAAAAGAATGTAACTTAATAACGTTTTTATTTACTTGTCTCAATGAGGTTACTAGGGCAAAAAGTTTTTAGAGATCAAAAAGGGAAATAAACTCAAAGGCTTTAGGACTTAAAGATGATAAATTATGTACAAAAAAATTAGTTAAAAAAAAATGTATATTTATTAAAAATTAATTTGTACAATTATTTTTTCCTAAAATAATTATATGTTTATATGAGTACAATCAATCATAGAAATAAAAAAAAAAGCCAATTTAATTAGGTGGAAGTACAAGATTATGCAAATTTACAATAGAAAACGTTCAACTTTGTTTTTGTTCGTTTCCGCAAGTTTGATGAAAACAACACACTTAATCCATTTTTTCCCGTTTAGGGAAGAAGGAAGTGGAAAACCACAATTATTTTATCTTGTAGTATCTGAGTAAATGTGGGTGTTAATGAATGTTGTATGTGTGTAATTAATTTTAAAAAATTTAGTTAACTTAATAGTAGATAATAACAATAAAAAATAATAATATGTAAACGCCCCTTTATTAAAGAGCTTTGTTGAATTAAATGATGTGGTGTAGCTAAGAGAGAGGACTTTTCCAATTGTATTTGTAGTAATATGTTAATTTTTTCTAAGTAAAACCGACTTATGTACGAAAATTCAATTATTTATAATTATAATTAAAATGGACATTTTTTTCATAATTAATTATTTTTTTGCCAATTAGTGTAAGACCATGAATTCCTCAAACAACGTGTTGATTTATGCTTTGCCCATCTTAATAAGCCTTGTTGCTTTCTATATATAAAAATGTGTTATTAATTCAAATTAATTTTAATTAATGATGGTAAAAATGTTGAATAGTTTAAAACCCAGCTTGTGATAATTGGATAATTCAAATAATAAATTTTTAATACAATTTGATTTATAGTCTATCTTAGAGGAAATACTGTGCAATTGCTTGGTTTGAACAAATACTTTACTTAGTAGGAGTAATGACTTCATTAACATTGCTCTAGTCATACCTCAATCCAATTAACATCATCATTTTAGAAGAAAACCTACTTATAAATAAGTGAAGTTGTTCAATGGTTTGTGCAGAAAGCAAAATTTTTATGACTCTAATAATTGTATTGTGTGGTATGTTCAAACACACTTTATATTAACTAAGTATCGTAATATGTTCCTATTTTGTATAAAATTTACGGTTAATCGTATTTTATAAAAAAAAAATATAAAAAATAAAGAAAATAAATTTAAAAAAAAGGAATTTATTCAAAATTCAAATTTCTCTATATAGCCGAGAAAACAAAAAATTGCATTTGCCATGAAGGTGTAAAAATAAATATTAAAGTGCTGGTTTAAAAAGGTAAACATGTTTTAATTTATTATTCATTTTAAAAATGTTTTCAATATACATAAAATTTAATGTTATTCTTCATTCTCAAATATGAATTCGTGTGAACAGTGAAATTTGAATGTGCGTCTGGATTTCAAGGAATTGATTTGTTATTTGAAAAAAAAAAAAAATTAAATATACAAAGCTAATCAATGGCTCGTTTCTTTTATTCTAAGATGAATGCATGCAAAGTTTTAGAAAAAAGAAATGTTGGCACTGACACAATCAATTGCTTTGGCAATAAACAACCAATCATATTCTCTTCAGGATTCAGTGCATTGATTTTAAAATAAAAGAATCAAGAAATGTTATTGTTGAATAAGCATTTACAATAATTTGCAATTAACGATAAGTCAAGTGTACAATTGTGAAAGTAAAAAAGTATAATAGAATTAACAATGAACCTAAAGTGGTATAATAATAATTTAAAAAAGAAACAATCTGTAAACTGCTTACTTTAACAAGATAAACACAATAACATATAGATTTTCTATTAAGATAAAAAAGAAACAGATGAAAAGAAGAAACTTACGTTGACCATTAAAAACAGTTAAGGATTACTCATCATTTTTCTTTTAACCTTTTTCCCTAATGTCTAAATTGAAAATTTGTTTGTGGGTAACAGACCATACTTTCTCTGGGAAGTTGTTGAAAAGTAAAATTTTCCATATATGAAATATGGTGTTATTGGGGTTTTTGTTACTAGACGTAACTGGTATTAAATCTAACAAGTAGTTTTTTATAGTTGCAATTATAGGTGTTATTTATGTTTTCTAAATATATCCAAATCACTACCGCAATATCGTTTATTTCTGTTACGACAAACAATAATATATAAAGCTTGGCAAAGTTCAAACAACAAAGTTGTAATTCCTTTAAAAAAATAGGTTCTAAATGAAAAAAAACTTTTGCTGGTTGTATTATTTATGAATCAGATGCTTTTTTTTGTGACCAAAATCAAGACTTTCTTTTGAACCTTGTATTATTGCCTCATAGGAGTGATTCCCACTTATTTTTAAAATGGTGTATGTAATGAAAAAATGGCAAAGAAGTATAAAGCAAAATATTATTAACGTTCTAAAAGTCACATTGTTTTAACCAATTAGTGCCAAAGAAAAACATATTACTCTAGATAAATTTCTACAGGCTTGTTGAGTTGTGACAATGTCAAATTTAAATTTTTACTAACAAGATGTATAACCGTATAATAATTTAAAACTGTTTATCTTATCTACAATTTTTAATATAATAAATTTGTTATTACTTTAAAGAGATAATGATTTTTCTGGTTTTATTGCCTTATTTACATACAAAAGAAATCTTATTAATTTCAACATGTTTTATTAAATTACAGTATGTGATCGGGGGACTATATAACTTTGATTTGCAATCACTTTCTGGCTTACACTATAGGGGCATCAACTTTATACTGTGCACGGATTGTCTGTTAATATGTCTAGGTAAAAGGGTTAATATATTAACAAAACATTTTCTATATTTTAACGGATATTTATACTATTCCTCCCTTAAATTATTGGATCTTAATTTACCAAAATCATCTTCTAAAAAAAAAAAACATTTGAATAAAATTTCGTCTGTGTAAGAATAAAGATGTAGTTTAAACACAATATTGTAATTAGCCCATTATTTTAAGTCTGATTTAATTTGAAAATAAAGAATGTGACATTTTAAACTTTGTTTTTAGGTCGACGGCAGGTCTTATAATTCCATTATACGACGTCAAATATTACCAACTGGTAAAGCATGTTAATCTACTATACAAAAAATGTTTTATATGAGCTTATTAAAAAAGTATTGCTGATAATAAACATTGTTCATTGTTGAATTCTTATTTGGTTACCATGCATTTTACAGTGCTATTTGTTTTGGATTTTATTTAGCACACTGAGCTCCATAGTGTTTGTAGTGAATGTGTTATCTCTTGGGAAAAAACAGCTGCTTTAAATGAATAAATCAAAATTGCTTTTGTGAAAAAAAGGCGTTATTACTGTTGTCTTCGTGTGTATAGTTCTTTAAATTAATGGGGTTTCTCAAACGTGGGGAAGTCGCGGGAAGGACAAAATAGCTACGTTTTTTTGATCAAAGTAAAAGCTTACTAGTCTTATCCTTGAAATCCACGAATATCGCGTTGTGTGTGCATGAATCCAAGATATCCAAACAATTTTTCTGATTATTTTCATGAGGAAAGACAACTTTATCCATTACAACGGTTTAATTAACTCAAAATACATCAAAATTATAACACGTTAAAAAAGAGTAAAAATAAAGTTCCTGGTTAGACTTGGGCAGACAGAATACCAAGTTATGGTACCCTGAAGGCAGTTCATAAAAATCTTCCTTATATGTAGCAGCAACTAAGCTGAATCACTGCTCGACCTGCAGGCTTTCATAAACACAACCAATAAAACTTTATATTTTTATTTCGTTTTTGCGTTACATATTTTTTGATTTTAATGCTTGCGGAATGTTATTAATTGGAAGAATAAGAAAATTTAGTTTGGTATAACAATATTTAATGAGGGGAATACCATTAAATAAAATCAACACAGCAATTTAACTGTATATGAAACCTATTTAATTTTACTGCTTTTGCAAAATACTAAACAAAATTTAATATGTCGGAGGTCATCGGAAAATTTCAGACACAGAAATGGGATTTTAAAGAGGTTCAAAAAGATTGAGAAAAACCACTTGCTCCTAATTACCCAATTTGAAACTTCTGTAATTGATGTGAACATGGCACACTTTTTTAAAATTTCTTTATTTAAGAGTAAAAATATTTAAATTAAAACTAATGTTTGTGGATAAGTTTAAAAGGACCTCTTTTAATGTAACTAGATTTTCATTTAACTAGTTAATACATTTTCGTAAGTTTAAGTTTGACTAATCTTAATTTATATTTCCAGGTTGATCCAAAATAACCAAAGGTAGCGTTGGTGCTTTAGTCGCTGCTAGAAATTTCTTATAAGAAATCTGGGAGGATACTTTTCAGATGGTGTTCTTTAGTAAGGTAGGCGATTCATGTTTTATCATTACCCGTTTCCGAATTTCATATAAATGACTAAACAATTGTTTGAAAAGGTGTAAAAAAGGGTAAATCACTGTAACATTTTGGGGTTGGTTAACATGGGACAAACAATAAAACACAAATAAGTTCACAAAAATAATAAAGGAAATCTGGAGTCGCACAAGGTATAACCATATACTGAACCAGTTACTATTTTTATTAACATTCAATTTAAATTTTAAATTCACCATATATGCATGTTGCAATAAGTGTTAAGAAAATAATATTTGAATGGGAAAAACAGAAACAGCCTTGAAACATTTTATTGGCCACTGACACGGTTTAGTGGACTAAAGCCTATCAATCACCAGTAGTTTATAAAATTTTTCATACAATATTAAGAAACTTAACTGTTTCAAGAATGCTGTATGTTTTACTATAACAAATTGGTTTGTAGTTTATCATATTTGCAAACCCATGCAAAAACAAAAGTATTTTACTGTTACGACTATCACGGTCAAGCCAAACTCACTGCACAGTAGTAGTTTCATGTGAATACCACGTTTTCACGTTACAGATCAGCTATTTCGTTATGCAATCTATTAGTGGCTGTCTAAACTATTTTTAAACAGTTTGTTTGCCTCATTATGATTGGAGAAAACAAATATTCATTTCTATATCTTTTTAATTTTCTTAAACCCTGCGTTAGTCGCGCTCCGCCTGTGGAAACGTCAGTTGCTCATGCGCACGGTCTGTGAGACCGTGACTTTTGAATAAATCCCATTGGAGAAAAAAAAAACACTGGTTAAAAATTGAAAACAGCTTCATAAAAATTATAAAACACCTTTATTTAATAATGTATTTAGAAAAACACAAATTTTATGAAAGTGAATAAATTTATGAGTTAGTTTTATGTTTTTATATAAATGTAATTGAAATAGATGTGTACTTTAACTTACCATTACAAAATTATAAATTTCTATATCCAATATAATATAATAAAATAGTAAAAAAAACATTATTTAAAAATACTAATAGAACTTAATTAAAATAAAACTAATCATAGAATGTTTAAGGAATACTGAGTACAGTAACATTATTTTTTATAAGCTTAGTAAAGCTTAGTAGTTCAGTGAAGTAAATATAAAAGTTGGAGAAATAAAATTATAAGACTCTGATTTAATCTGATTCATCAGTGGATCATGGTTTCTGGTCAATCTAATGGGCAGTTCAGGACAACAGCTTTAGCCCGTATGTTCGCCGCAGATGTAGATTTGCCATGAGGCCTTTGCTTAGTTTCTAGCAAATAAAGAACCCACGGGTACCTCTCTCTTATTTTTCCTTAAAGCACCGAACAAGTGATAATCTATGCTGATCTCTTCAGTTCCCTTCCTAAAGGAATGGAAGGTGAACACAGTTTGGTCCACAGTGACATTTCTTTCTGTCCCGAGATAAGGTTGAATTAATAACTAAGAAACCAATTTCAGATGGTGAATTTGTTAAACTTGATATGGGCTCTGGAGGCTGTTTGGCCCCCAAAGAATTGAAAAAGTACATCTATGAAAAAGTAATAGTGTCTACAGTTACAGAGAGGAAGAGGAAAAGCCTGCAAAGGAATCGAAAAATGGAGTTCCTATTTTTAATGTTTGCCAATATAATATTTGCATTCCTAGATATAGGGTTCATAGGGGTTGTTGCAAATATGTGGATTTTCCTTAAAAACATCACAGACTTTCTAATTGAAAGATTCTCAAATTAAAACCTTAAGTACTACCTTGTTAAATCTAGAAACAACTGGAAGGGGTTGGCTGCAATGCCTGCGCTTAGTCTTATATCCTTAAAAAGATATGGACATGAAGTTGATACTTTTCTTAATTGAGCTGGAATCGATATCTTGATGAAGGAAGAATAATAAATAATTCAGTGCTTTTCCTGACCACGACACTAATTTATGTTACAAATGGACAATGAGGAAGGAAATTGGATTTGCCAAATGTAAAACCATAAAAGCTGTAAGGCAACCTGCCTCATATTCCCGTAATATATCTGGTACTTAGTCTGCAAAAAAGATTATGCACAAGTTCCCCCAAATTTTGGAGGTAAGAAAAAACACTAAACAGAGCAAATGTGAAAAGAACGAAAAATTCAATACTTAGTGTATCCAAGGAGATTAGTAGGCATAGCTAAAAACAAAGTGACTTTCCTTTGGCAAAATATGTAGTAAAACAATTGTGGGTTATTAAGCACACAAAAACTGTTTTTGAGGAGTGTTTTAAACCTGAAGCTGAATCAGAATATGGACCTAATTTATATAAATTTTCTGAATAAGTAATTCACAATGAATTTTTCCACCCTGTAATTTCTGGCCATACTTTTTATATTTTGATATTTTGCTCTCTAATTATAAGCAGTAAAATTTAGATAAATTATAGAAATGTATACAAATAATAAATGTGGTGTTTTGTATGGTTTTTTTAACCAACAAAGGCCATACTTTAAAGTTTCCACAAAAGCCAAAGTAATTTTTCTGATTGAATCTATTTTTTAGAACAGTAGCTGCATGATTTTTTGGGGGACGTGGTCTGAAGCTTACTAATGGAATGCTAAGTGTGCATACAGTAATTGTAACTTTAAAGAAAAATTTAATTTTGTTAATAAAATCTGACTTGGATTCTAAACAAAAACTACCTGCTGTAGAAAAAATAATTATAGTTGTACTTTGTGTTGGATTTTGAAACCCTGATTCTTCAGTCCACCCAAAACTTTTGGAGGCAGTAAGTTTTAGCCCTTAGGGCTGAAAAATTTGATGTATTCTCTCATCATTTTAGCAACTGTCTGAGGTGTGAGATTTAATTGTTACATTGACAGATGCAGGTGAAAACAGTTATGATAGATTATGAGAATTGTGAGTGGTCTCAGTTGTTTATTAGCTTTGGAGCAGGCAATTGAGATATTCCCAGATTAGAGGAGAGAAACACAGTTTTCGTTATCAGTGCTGATTAAGGCTTGAGATAAACAGCATCAGTTATCTGTTATTGTCGACTACAGGAGAGTGACACTCGCCCCACAAGTGTAACTGTGGACTAAATTGTACCTTGGTTTATTTTTTTAAAAACCCCCAATTTTTTAACAACTTTAAATTTATTGAAAGCTTTTAACAAAACAAGATTTTTTAGAATACTTTCATAATATCTGTTGTGTTATTTTACCAGCAGCAGAAATAATAATTAATTAAATTTTTTCCGTTAGTTAGAAAATGAATTAAAATTAAGATCAGTATTTTGGCAGCATCTTGAAAATAAAAAAAATATCTCAATTAATAATATATTACACCGTTAGTAAACATAATTGTTATTTTATTGTTCATTCTCATTTCTTTATTATATGGACACAGTTTTAATTTTTCATAGCGCAATTGTAACAAACCACTTACAATGTTCTAGTTTAGTGTGAACTTCCATGACTGCCATTTCATTTTAATTCTCATATTGGACCCGGGTTCCAATGAAGGCCAACTATTTTTTAGGAGCAATTGGATGTTTTCTCTGTTGCTGATCCATTTGTCTTTCCACTCAACATTTAAAAAGTAAATAAAGTAGAATAGATTTAAAAATCATTTGTTTTTTAAAAGGAAAGAAAATACTCTATAACAAAAGATACGACGTGCCTAAATATTTATTCCATTTATAAATTATGTGGATAGTTATTTTTTCTAAATTTGTTTAATCTGAAAAAATATTTTTTCAGATCCTGGGATTTATCTGAATCCAAATGGTAAAAGGATACCTCAATCAAGTGCTGGGTTCTTTGTGGCGTTGAAGCTGGTGTGTCACTGGCGCAGAATGGGACGAGGATACCAACATTAGCCAACATTGCTTATGGAATGTCCCTCCTACCCACACGATGGTATGTTTTTCTGTTGCTTTTTTGTATTTTGTTTACCTCTTCGATAAATTAAATTAATGTAGTTGAAAGATAAATGTGGTAAAAGTTAATAAACAAAACAATAAATAATTCAAATTTGCTTACTAACTCAGTTTTAAAATACAATAAATCAGGTTCATACTTACAAAATTAAACATGTTGATGGTATTAAAAGAAATCCAAAAATAGGAACAAACATAACAGTAGAGATCAGTACAATGGAGATTGTAAATACTCGCTCCATTGATTGTCTTCTCAATAACTTTTCGCAAACTATAAAAAAAAAACCTCCCTTAGCAGTAGACTCTTTTTTAGACCTAGGAGTGTCAGTCAGAAGTCAGCAGGCTGATTTTTGCCTTTGTGCATAGGTTCACTAAATTGTTTATAAATGACACATAATATGATAAACCCTAGAGTGCTATATTTTTTGCAATCTGTTTAGTCCATAGGTTATGAAACTGACACAAACAAATCTATTTATCATATATATATTAATAGTCACATTTCAATAAAAAGAAAAAAATCCTGCTTTTAAAAATGTCAAATCAATAACATATCAATCAATAAAACCAAAAACAATAATAAAAAAAATATAATCAAGTAAAAGATGTACAAAACTTTTGAAACTATATTTGTTTCTATAGGGAAGCATTTTGTTTTGTATAGTTCAGCCACAATTTTTTTGAAATGGACATAATAGATTTTTTACCACAATAATAACAGTTATTGAAAAACTTCTAAATTACCACAAATGTCACTTTTATTTTAAACACGTGGTAGAAATCTTAACTAAAGTATATTGCGTATACATTTTTATGTAGAAATACACAGGAAAACAAGTTAATATGATTTGTTTTTAATTGTTTACTAATTGGTAAAACCTAAATAAAATTGGGATGGAAGCATGAGTTGCTTTTACTTCACAAATTGCAGAAAAAGTATTAAAGGTAGTAATTAACTGATTATTAGAATCATCAAAATAAACTATATTTATAATTTCAAGATATCGATACATTTTGTATCAAATTTTATTAAGAACAAAAATATACATATTATACAGAAAAATTTATATATGGCTATTTTATTACTATATCAACATGTGCAGCAAACAATGAATATCTTGAACTGGCTGTGCAACAACCTCCTACAAATATTTGTTATGGTCCAAAAAGAAAATTTTTGGTTGAAGAGTTACTGACGGTAACATCTAGAAAAATTCTTCTGGAATAATGCTCATAACACTTTGTTAATGATGTAAAAGTTCTGTAGAAATGGAATAATTCATCAAAATTAACCCAAAATTCTTTGTTATCAAAATTGAAGTGCTGTTGTTTATAAAAACAGGATCCATTGTAATTTTTTTGAATATAAATTTACTAAAAGGAAGTATTTCTTTTTCTATTGTCGAACTTGCTAGATTTTTAAAATCTTAATGATAACCCAAGTACTATAAAGAGGAACTCCTCTCTGCTACCTTCAAATCCAGGCCTTGTGCACTTTATTTTTCTACCTGAAGTTGAGTTTATTGATAATATAACAAGCCAAGCTGAACAAAAATATAATTGTACAGCAATTTAAATACAATCTTACCATGAATTATTATGTTATTTACAAAGAAAACAGAAAATCACGATGGAACCCATCAAAACACTAAAATTGTATCAAAAGGAAACTACATAAAGTAACTTTACTTACATTAAAACATTAAACCAATATTTAACACTTTTATTATTTTGTTGCCTTTCGATATCAAAGATATCTTCTTCAGACACATCACAAAAGTTATCTTTGATATCGAAAGGCCTCACAACAAATAATAAAAGTGTTTAATATTGGTTTTAATATTTTAATGTAAGTAAGTTATCAGTACCAATATAAGCTCCATCTACAACATTACATAAAGTAATTATAAATACTAAATCAAACAATTTTATAGTGTTTTAAAAACTTCCAGAAGAAAATAAACAACAGGGACAGTAAGAGTAATGGAAGAGGATAATTTTAATTTAAGAAATTAAATCACTTTATTGAATAGTCACTCTGACAAAATAGGAACAGACAAATTGATTTTATAGTAACAAGTTTTCACTAAAAAGCCAAGTTACCTTTAACCACTAGTTGAAAAAGAAGAAGTTGGGAGGGAAGAAGAAGGGACCTGGATTTATCACTGTGTTTAGTGTATATAATTCCATATTATGTCTAAGGGTGGTGTAACACTTTTATGATATTGCTAACAAAGTATATTTCCTCACAGGCTGATGTGCCAGCGGTCATTCACAACAATGTGATTAACTCAGTGCCTGCGACTCTGAGTGACTGGGCCATCAAACCTCAGGAGAGAGCCAAGTATGACCAGCTGTTCGACTCTCTACAACCTCTCAAATGGTGTTATAACCAGGGAATAAGGTTTGTTTGTTTCTTTACTTAGTTTTCCACTTGTATATAAAAAACGAAACTAATTATTCAAAATGGGAACATGTATTGTTTATATGCATTAAAACTCATTCGGTTGTATAATAATTGCCTCATTATTGACACGAATAATTTTTTATGTAAAAAAAAAATTTCTTATGAAGTTAGTTTGTCAGGTACATTTTTTTGTACTAAATCAGCTTATTACATTTTCCCTTTCTTCTTCTACGGTTTCAATTTCGGCATTATTACAATGCATAGTTGAAAACCTGTGTAGTCTTTATTTTCAGTCAACCAACGACTTGTAGCGTCTGCTGCAGTTTGGGCAAATATTTCTTTCGAAGTTTTTTTGTTTAGGAATAAGTACACGTTTAAGTTATTATAATTATTTAGTTTTCAACAAATAAATGTTTAAAATGGAGTTTTCATTTTCAACTAAAATGACGTGAAAGAGCCAAAACGGTAGTGATGCAAATGTTTTGCATGATGAAGACCTTGAGGATTGCACTGTTTGATTTTGATAGTGATATGGGGATATTGATTGATTTGCTATTTCTGAGGATGAAAGTGTAGTAAGTGATTGCGATTTAGATGACAACAAAGTTGAACAATAAACCCTTCAGCACCAGGTAGGGTTAGGCCTAGGCCTAGTTTCCATGCAAACCTGGACTCCATCCTAAACTCGTGTTTTTGACAAGTATCATACTACAAAAAAACTATTAAGAGAAGGCCTAAGCATAACTGGGGAATGATGTTGTAAAATTTTGTAAATTAGTCCAAACAGTAAATGTTCTTCTGTTTCATTTTAAATTTTATGTAACAGTTCAAAAATCCATTGTTATAGTAACAACTTGTGTATTTTTTTACTCTCATACTGATATAATATTCAGTTTTGAAGTGAAAAAAGAACCCAAATATTTTATGTAGGCCTACTTATGTTTCAAGTTGCCTACTTTGTTCAAAAGAGCACACCAACTAATGCACTTCTACAGTTTTATCAATATAATTAGTTCTACGTACTTTCTAATGCTACAATGGGTTATTTTAATGAATGCAATACGTTGTATATATATATATATATATATATATATATATATATATATAGTAAAATATACATTTTTATTTTCAAATTATATGTTTCTTAAGTAATGAAATTAATTTTGTAGGAATTTATAATATGAATAATACTTATTATGGGTACTTCCTTGCAGTTTTGACTCAAAAAAGAAATAAAGTAAAGTAAATAGTAACATAATAAAGTAAGTAGGTAAAAAAACATGAACATAAAAATAAAAAAAAATAATGAATACAATTTTAAATTGCATTACTTAACTTTTTACGATAATGGTACAAGGGTTCTTTCTTGATAAAAACAAGAACTTATTGATTTATAGTGATGATGTTTATAAAGAATATTGATATATAGGCATATTCACTTGAGATTTATTAGACCTGATGAGTCAACCCCAGTGGGGAATAAATAGGATCTCCAAAAGGTTAAACATCTCAGCTTGGGTGTGCCATTTCAATTTTGTGGACATAAAAAAATTCACAGTTTTGTGGTATATGGACCCTAGAAAAATTAAGTAAAAAGTGTTCTGGAATGCTAATAGCATTTCCTGAACTTTTAAAAATAAACAATGTTTTTTGTCCTAAATGGTTTTTAAGATATTGATTACTTCATGTAAATCCTAAAAGAAAATAAATTATTAATACATATTTATGTTGTTACAAGACCTACCTACTTCATCCGACTGACCTGGAGGGACTATTTGTTCTATGTACACTCATGTGAAGGAAAAGTGTTTATCTGTAATTTGTTTTTCTTTGCAAATATTTCATTGTATATAGGTTTTTAACTGAAGCCAAAGAAAGTAACTCGAGATCTAATGCTCTAGTTTGCAAAAAGTGTACCTTTATGAAAAGACTACTTTTTTTTACCCATGATATCCATTGGAACTGAATTTTGTTATTTTGCCTCAAATCAATTTGGGGGAAAGAAGGGACAAAATAAAGGAAAGGTTGAGGTCTACTCTGCAAATACATTTGGGTTTTAATTATTTTTATCATGAGCACTATTTAAGTACTGTATTATTTGTAAATGTAGAGTGAATAGTAAACGTATCACTCTTGCCAAATTATTTCTGCTCAGATTGTAAAAACTTTCCCACTATTATGCTGTGTTCTGTTCCAGGTGAAAGGTTCTCTTGATAGATTCCAAATTACCAATTGATACGTTTAGGAAAAAAATTTGGGATCTCGCTGACATGGACAAAGATGGAAGCCTGGATAGGCATGAGTTTGTTGTGGTAAGTTTATATTATGTTTATGAGTATAATTTTAAAAATATTGTAACTGAACAAGGGTCATCGGGAAGTAAATCATTTATTAAATACATTTTTGATAGTAAATTTATATGTATACATGCAACAAAATCCTCGGTTGAGAGATATCACACTTGACCGAAATTAAGGTTTATCATTATCATACAATAATCTATTCAATGTGATTGTGGAGTAGAGAGATACAGGTATGTGGATTATTTTTTAAAAAAGTAAAAAAATATCTCTTAGAATAAAGTGTGAGGGATGTCCAAAAAAGTGTCCTTATTTTTGTTCCTGCAATATAAGTCAATAAAAAATATTACTTTACTTCTGAGTGATTTAGTATGGGTGTATTGGTATCGGTAATGTCTGTTTTGTAGGTTTGAACTGACCCACTGTCTTGTGGCAAGCCGATAGCAATGGATACACATAACATAGCAATGGTGGAAAGAGTTAATTCAATGTGAATGTTGAGTTAAGCTCTATTTTACCTTCCGCTCGGTTCAGCATCTGAAATCTAACACTATTACAAACTTGACTCCTGGAATCAGAAATCCAAGTACGGAGAAATTAAGAGATCCTAAAAAAGTCAATGATGAAGATATTTAAAACAAACTCTTTGCATTGTTTTGACACCTTGAATACAAAGAACTCTGTTTTGTTTACTCAGCAGCCACTCAGTGTAATTTAAATATAGAGGTGTTCTCATTGTCTTAGCAGGTGTACAGTTAAGTGCACTACAATATTTTATACACAATCTCAAAACATGGCAGAGCAACATGGTCTAAAAGGAACTATGTGCGTCCCTTTCTTTTTTTTAACCCTTAAATCTAAGGGGTTCTGCCCAAAACCAATTAGATTTGTGAGCTCCTGTTCTATGATTTCCTTTGAACTAAATAGATAAGATCCTAGGAATCATTTCCTGATTTAAAAAATAGTAGGACTGTTTTGTCTGTATGGGTTTCGTTAATTCTGCCTCTCCTGAAGACTCTTGAGTCCTGAGACCTTTCTCTAAGTCCTGGATTTGATCCTTATGTGCCAGACATTTACTGTAGAGGTTTACTGTAGGAGAAGACTACTCCACAGCTCATCTGTATCCTACCAAAAGGCTTTAACAGTCTATGGCTAGGACTTCTGCCGTTTAATTTCCAGAAATGTCTATGATCTGGCACCCAGCCAAGACAACAACTTTGAAGAATAAGAAAGTCTTTTACAGTTCCATTAGTGCATTATTGTATTCTTATATTACCTTGAGTCAAAGGAGAAGGCGTCAACCACCTTTAAAACTGCCCGATTGCCTAATAGTATTAGATATTCTGCACCTGTAGGTCTCCTCTGTGTGAGCTGTTTGGCACATGTTTCAATTTCCATGACATCTGCTAGGAAGTCCGTGGCATATTTTTCCAGCCCGGGGCATTGCCAGTCTGGCTCCTAACTCATATATACCAAACCATGCTCTGGAGTCTAAGTATGATCCATCAGTGTAAAATTTCAGTAAACACCTTCAGTAGGGTAGGCCTTTGTATTCCATTTATCTGTACTTTCTATGAACACGGAATATGGCTTATCAAAAGAAGTAATTTCTTTACCATGCACCTCAGAAACAGTTAATATTTTGGCATCAATCAATTTTGTTTGTAGTGGGCACATTGAATTCACAGTCATATGAAAAGCTCATTAAAATAAGCTAATTTGTTTCTGCAAAGTTTCTGGATAATAAACTCCTTTTACCTTTTTCTATAAGTTGCGGTCAACATTTTTCCAAACATCAATGCTTTTGAAATATCATAAACAAAAATAAATCAACAAATAAGGACGATCTAACTCATTTCTCTATCCTCTTGTGTCGCAAAGTGTGAGTTAATGGATGCCGGAGCTATCAAACCCAATTCTTGGCTATACCACTGCCCTCCCCCCCCAACAGATATTGTATCAATTTTGAGAATAGGTATCAAAGTCAGGATGATAAGGAAGATGGTTAAAAAATCCAATTTCTTGTTTTCCAGTTCTTTATATATTTTGGGACTTGAACCTTAGTGCAATCATTTATTCCATGTGTCTTGTTTCTAAATGATCTTAGAACTTTTTTTTATTTTTTTCTGTGAATCTTAGAAGGCAGAATGTTTTGAATATTAAAAGACTGAATACTAACAATGGATTTCACTCTAGTGGTGTTTTCTACTATTTTGGTAAGTATTTAACTAAGGCATACTTTACTTCCTGGATGTCCCTTGTAACATTTGTCTAGTCCTTATCACTGTTGTAAACTAACATTCAGTGTTAAAAATTGTTTGTTTTTTGTAACTGCACTAAGGTATTAATATGTAATATGTCTGCATTAATATTGTATTGTATTAATGTTAAAAATTCGGGTGATCAATAATTTCGATTTAATATAATAAAAAATTGCAAGAAGTGAATAAATAAGAACACCAAAAATAATAAAAAAAATAAAAACACAAAAAAAAAAACACCAATGCAACTACAACTTACCTTTGCTACAGATAAGAGCTGTGTGCAAGTTATTGTGCTGTGTTGGGGAGTGAAGTAAATTGAAAGCTTGAATCTCAGGCCATTCACTTGTTACAACACGCATTAAGAGTGGATTACAACCAATTGATTTTATCTGTGTCCAAGATGTTTACTGAACCTATTATGGGCTTATTATCTTAACACTGGAAAAAGTTTGTCTGCATTTAATCCAGATTACATAATGACATTTTACTGTCTGTAATCATTACTGTAGTATATGCATCACTCCTTGTAATTTCAGTTGCCTTAATTTTATTTTTTTATCCACTTAAAACATTGCAATCCAAGTCAATTTTATTTGTACACAGTGAAAAAATAAATTTGATATTATGAGAACTTCTCAAATTTGTAATAGTGATTTAAAACGCAACAATGTAGGTATTTATTACACAATTCTATAGTTCTAAAACTTCTTTGTTTCAAAATATGAGCATTGGTTACTTTTGTACAAGTATATTTCCAGAAATGCAAGACAAATCTAGCACAGTATTGAAACCATAATATAATATACATCTTATTTTTACATTAATTGAAACAACACCTTAAAACTATATTTTTTCTAATAAAAAATTACCATTTAACGTTTGTCTTAACCCTTTTTGTTTAACTTTTACCGCTTAATAAATATCAATTTTGGATCAATCTTATATATTCTGCATTTGTTTTTGTTGAAATATTGATTATGTTCAATAAATTCTTGTGCAAAATTGTAACAGAAGTTATATAATCATGTATAATGCAGCTTTATGCATACTTTCAATTTTACTCAAGGATCACAGTTAAAACTTGTATTTCCGTGATCTTATGATACACAAGCTTAGGATGTACAATGAAATAATTTAAAACTAAACTAAGTTGCTTGCTTGAGATCTAGATCTACAAGGAAGTACCCAACAAAAAACTGGAATTTTGTTTTAAGTATACATATGTTTATGTTTTTTACAAAACAAACTTAGTATTCAAAGTATTCTCCATTGCACTTTATACACTTATCCCATCGTTGTTTCCACTGTTCAAAACATGTTTTGTACTCCTCGTCGGTGATGGCTGTCCTGAATTGACATGTCACCATTTTTAAACCGAGAAAAACCATTCATACACTTGGGTTTTCCCCATAGCGCCGTCTTTGTAGGCTGTCTTCAACATTTCAACTGTTTTCAGAGCGGTGTTTTTGCCAAGCAGAAAACAAAATTTTACAGCTGCACGCTGTTTACTCAAACTTGCCATCGTAAAAAACGGCACGATCACAAACAGCACTAGCAAAACCTATTACTGCACGGGGACAGAACACATCAGGTCAACACAACAGGCGGCACTGAGCTGGCAAAGACCAGCGCTACAAGAGCCAAGTGGTGAGAATTTGTACTACGCAAGCTCCGCCTAAGGCAGAGCTATTCCGGGAACTTTTGGGTACCCCCCTCGTAAATAGGCCTATCTATAAAGGTGATAGTTGTTACCTTAATGTGTGTCCTTCTGTAATGGCTCCTAGTACTGTAAGAATATAAGGTGTAAGTATGCTTAAGTGGAAAGCAGGGTTTAAGCCGCTGGATGACAAAATGTCTGGTTGGAAAATGCCTCCTACTCTCAGATAAAAAAGTATAGATAGCCAAGTGTGAACGTTAACCACAAACTAACTAATGGAGCTAAAATTATAATTATAGGAGTTACATTAACCTTAAGATTGTTTATGTCTGCGTATAAATCAAATTATTTATAAATAATAACCAAGTGTTGTGTCTGTAAGAATGAAAAAAGGTTTACTACTAATAAACTGGAGTTTTGATAGCAGGCTTGTAGCATTTTTACTAAAATTATTTTATCTCAGCTTAAACCTGGGTGGGAGAACTTTATAAAAACTTGTCCGTTTCTAATCTGTCCATTGTTTTCAAAATCTTCCAACTCTGATGAAGCCATTTGAAGCTTATTAACTCTTAAATTAGGTTATCTAAATTCTAGTAACTTTTTTATTAATTCCAGCTTTGAGGCAATACGGTAGTTGTTTGACGAACAAAGCAACATTGATTGCTGACCCAATAAAATAACTTTTCAAAATGAGTCTCTCTAGGTAGGAAATAAATGATTTTGTACTGAGTTTAGCTAGTCAGGCTGAAGATCAGTCCATTGATCGTGATGAACATTACCCATGTGGTGAAAGACCTGTACCTGATTACTGTACCTAATAATTTTAGTATTTTAAACTTGGGGTTTTTATTCTCATATATATAAACATGTCTTACTTTTTAAATTTAACACATAAAAATTAACTTTTTTGACATACCTTGCTCAAAATGTCCTCCATCACACTAAACATGTAAATTTTTCCTGAAATGTGAACATAACAACACAGGATTTAATTGAATTGGTTACAACGAAAATTAAAATATTATACATTTTGTATTGGAAGGAGAGGATGTTGAATTTTAATATAAAAAAACAATTTGTCTTATAATATGTTTTGAGTTTCCAAAGCTTGTGTTTTAGGCAATGCATTTGGTGTACAAAGCCTTGGAGAAATATGCAATTCCGAACAGTGTTCCTCCAGAACTTCTGCCCCCAGGGAAGAGGAAAGACCCTCTCCCTCCAGCCCCTGTCCGTGCTGCCCCGGCCCCCATCATTCCAATAGCTCCTGTTATTAAACCTGAGCCAGTTAAGGTATAGCAGCAGTCTATTTTTTTTTATCTGAAAATAAATATGTTTATTTTCATTATTAGAAAATCAATATTGGGAATACTCAAATCCTCTGTTTAACTTGATTTTTCCATTTATTATTGTTGTAGTTGGGGATAATTTTGAGATAAATTCATTAAGCATCAGTGCTGAATTAACAAGGGGTAAAGGAAATTATTGACATAATATAAATATAAATTAAGTTTATCTATAGTAACCAGATGTACAAGAATAAAAAGATGTCTTAATATAAATATGTAATGTGTATTTTTGTGTAAATCTTATTTTTTGGTTCAACTCAGAACTAACTATGTTGTTAGTTCAAACTAATCATGTTTTCTGGTATATTATTATTTTACATGATTTTGAAATATAAATTACAATGAAAAGATATAAAATAATTTTTACAAGATGTAAATTTTATTTCAAAAGTGTGATGCTCCCTGCCAGAATACTATGTAATTGTGTTTATTACCTAATATTATATTTTGTGTGTACTTGTTTTATGTGGGTTTTATGTTGTTCTTTTATAACTAATGTTTGATGATGAAAACTTGTGTTGATAACATATAAATGTTGCATGTTGTTTTAACACTGTAGAAAATTTTATTAAATGTATTCTAAGTTAATAAGTAACTATTTTTAAGATGACAGAATATCTTAAATGTTTTATAATAAATATATGAACACAATGAAATTTAAACACTAGTAATCATACAACTAGTCAAAATCAATTATTAAATTATTAATGATTGTTTATTTTATTTTATTGTAAAACAAATTTTGTATTTAATAATGTAAAGTAGTATAGCTCAGTTCATAGTTTCTAAATTATTACAAGCAGAGATCTGTGTTGTACCAAAAATCTTGATTCAGTATGATATTAAAAAGAAAAAAAAAATTAATTCAGGACAATAATTTGTTTTTATGAGGTTAGTTTGACATAATAAAAAAATTATAAACTCAGACAAAGAAACCTGTTATAAGTTTCTATTTAAACCTTGTTTCAGACATTACAGGTATTAAGTTTAAATGACTGTCAACACAACATCTCATTTGAAGGCAATACAGGTTTTTATATTGTCCATCTAATGTCATTACGCTATCACAGAGCAACTTCAAAAGATTCTCAAATAATCCTAGTATAGGAGTAAACCAGAAATGCTATTGACTTCTTTTTAAAACAGTGCGAGCAAAAACATGTCATTTGACTTGCATCCTGTTTCTTGTTAAAACTAAAATATTTACCAAGACACTTTTGGGGCCAATATACTCATATTACCATGTAACTGCCAAAATTGTAATTAATTAATTAATAGTCATTAGATTTAAATTAAATTATAATAGGAACACTATATATTAAACTGACTGATCATACTCCTTTTCTCACTTAGCAAGCAACGGATTACTAATCTCCTTGTCTATCTGGAGATAAATGGTATTCAATACTTTGTTCAGTATTTAGTGAGCAATGAGATGTTAATTTCGCTATCCATCCATCTTCAGGTGATCAATAAAATACATGAAGAGATTGATTTCTATTAATATTTACTTGTTTTGTAACAAGCTAAACCATACCATACTCAAATTTTCTGTACTACAGGTGTTTAAATCACAATATAATTTTTATCTAAACATTATGCTGCAAAGATCTATTCAAGAATATAATTTTGACATAAATGTAATGTTGATAAAACTAATGTGAAGTTTATTTGGTATATAGCCGCCTGTGCCACCACTGCCACAAACACCGTGGGTTGTGACAGCCGAGGAGAGAGCTAGGTATGATGTGCTGTTCCACCAGACAGATGTGGACAAGGACGGCTTTGTGTCCGGACATGAGATCAGAGATGTATTCCTGCAGTCCGGAGTACCTCAGGGAGTTTTGGCACAAATATGGTAGGGGCTGGTTATTTTATTTGTTAGAATCAAGAGCTTGTAATTGAACACCTGTTGAGACTGCTAACGTACACAGGTTAAGTTTTATTTTATTCACGTCTAAATGGCCAAGGTTTGGTATTATTCAGCAATTGTATATATTTAATGAATAAAGGCCCACTTCACTAGGATTGTATAAGCTCACTTAACCCTCTGGTTGGCAACATCGTAAATTACGACTCATTTTTTCCCGCCGTGAACTGGCAGAGTCGTAATATACGACTCATTAAACATCGTCTACTAATTACGTCATAGTTCCGATAATTACCGCTCGAATCGCATAAAAGTTATATCACTTTAATCACAAGATCCCAAGCCTTCTAATAATGTATTCACTTTTACACATATATGAATATTTGTTATTTTACTGGCCGCTAAAAGCTCCCGACTACTTCTGCGTGACGCAACTCGGCAACTGTTAGTGCTTGTATATAGTTTTGTTTTTTTCAATTGTAATTTCATTTGTAAATAAAAGTGTTTATAACTATGTATTTTCTTTTTGTGCATAATTAAGTGAACCATTATGCATATTTTAGATTTTTAAATAAAATTAATTTTGAGTTTTTTTTAATGGCTTAATATAAAAAAGTGTTTTTTTGAAAAAAAAGTTTTGATTTCTGACCATCAAACATCCACCATTATTTAGGCAAGTCAAATTATAATTATGTTTATATTGTACAACATATTCTGCAGAGTAATTTGATGTATAAAGATTTTTTGTTTTCTCCAATAATTAATTGTACAGGATAAAAAATTAAAAACTCTGCACGAAGCTTCAAAACAGGGTGCCAGTCAAGGCTCAAATGCGCGCCAGCCGGAGAGTTAACAAAATTTAATTGCATCCACCCTTATGAACTAAGGAAAGATTGTATGCAAGTAAATTAATCAAATATAATTTCTTTATTCAATAATATTATATTTTTTGTCTGAAAGCAAGTGTAATTTTTTTGCCCTTATTTTTTTTAACGTACCAGATATTATAATTCTATTGCAACTGATAATAAAGAAACATAGATATTACTATGAATAATTTTTTTCAATACTTTCACATGCATCATTAACACTGAATAAGAGTGGATTGAGAGTGTAATTTTACTTGATAAGAATTTAGTTTATCAAGATAGTAAAAAAATATGAATAACACTTATTGTGATGGTTACAGGGGCCTATGTGACATGAAGCAGACAGGAAAGCTGAATGGAGAGCAGTTTGCACTGGCCATGTGGCTGATCAACCAGAAGCTAAAGGGGAAAGAGCCCCCACCTGCCCTCACCCCCGAGATGATACCACCCAGCGTTCGGAGTAAGGGCCCCGAGACAGTGGTGAGTACAAACGAGGTGATACATGTGCTTGGATTCTAAAGTAGTTGTGTGTGCATCAAACGATTGTGAGAATGTGTGAGAACATCAGAACAGTGTTATTTATTTTACCTTAGCCACAAAACGTTTCTCTTCTGGCATCAAACAAAAAAGTGTACTTGAAACTGACAAATGGCAATTTTTAATCAATAAATGAAACTAAACATTTTCACCATTTTGAGCCGCACTGGTACTAAGTAACTCAAAAGACGACATGTATTCTGACAACTATTCTAAATCTAACTCTTGATTACTGCAATCCACCAAAGAATGCATACCTGGTAAGATAATCTCAGGAGAGGATCTACTGTCGGCTCACTGAGTTCTGTCTAAGGGTGGTGGATTACCTGAAAGATGAAGTTTTTTATTTTCCTGAGGCATCAAATTTTGTTAGGAGTTGACATAGAATCCCAAGAAGGAAGAATCCTCCCTGATGAAAGAGACCACAGTCCTCAAAACAGTAATACTGCAAGTAACTTACATGTGTCTTATCAAGGCTGGTCATGAAAAAATCATTACCTTATTATCTATTTACAAAGGCTTAAAAATTTATGGATAATATTTATGGCTTGAATTTAATGTTAAATTAACACAGCAGGAAGGAATAGTAAATACTCTCCTTCAAAAATTGCCAATGGCTCTAACTTCTATTTAAAACAAAAAAGACCTAGCTCAGTATTAAATTACAAGCCCATACATTGCATAATTTTACAACAAGGAGGACTGATCAATAAAACGTGTTACAGATGTACAATGCATGGTTGTTTTAAATGTCAGCTTGTTTAAATAACATAATTGATAGGTAATTAAAGCTATAAACACTTGGTGTTAGTGTCAACATTAAAAAAATTAACACACACGCACTGTATATTATCTACCAGGTAGAGAGCCAAATCCAATCCTCTAAACGAACAAGGCTTCACTATTGGTTTTATGGAATTCCTCCATTTTTCCTGAAAACAACCGACTGGGGAAAATGCAAAATATGTTTTTCACCACAGGGTTTTTCTTCAGTCTTTGTCCAGTTAATCTTCCAAAAGTTTCATCAACCCATCCCAGTATGGAAATGGTTCAACAAAGACCAGTCTTAATGAGGTAGAACCATTTCATCAACCATACTTCAATGGTAAAGTAGGATTACACACTAAGATTTTTGTTTTGTCCCTGAAACATATCCAACTTGCTTGATGCCCAGGTGGGATTGAACTAGAAGGTTTGGGCAGCTGAAATTTGTGATGATTTGCCAAAAATTCACCGTTGCTAAATCGTACAGGCCTCTGGCGACAAAAATTCGTTTCATGCCAGCTGGGGGGTTAATAGTGCTTCCTCATATCTTATTTGTGGAGGAGCTTTATTACACACTATAGGAAGCTTTAGTAATGAACATCACTTTCTTTCACCATGGGCATTATTTAACCACAAAGGAGCACAGTACTTATTAGTAGAGTATACATGAACAAGACAAATTTGTGCAAAGGTTTTGCTTACTGGTTTATCCTAGTTCTAACTTAAGCTGTGGTTTTTGGTGTGTAGTTTTTAAAAAGTGACAGATCAATCTAGAGTTATTCTAACTGGATTTATCTGTAAAGTTTTCAGTCTTACGAATGAATAACAAGACACCAATAATTCACTGTAAAAAAATGCCCTGCATGCAAAGAATATTCATCAAATCTTTTTTGTAAGGTCTAGGATGTAAGGTTTTATGTATGAGATACGTAAAGTCCCTGTTGGTTTTTCATTAACATCAGTGACCTGGTATATGATAGGAGATATTTTCTTCTGGGTGATGTACAGATCAGAGTATTTAGGTGCCAGCTTGATACTTAGACTGCTGACCATCTTTTTTGGAAAGTAAGGAAATTTTCCAAAAACTACCTCCTAAAAATAAAAAAATAAATAGCCACAGCAAGATAAGTGATTTCCTCCAATATATTCTTTTTACATCCAAAAAGTTAGCTTTGGAGATAATACTGAATGAGCTAAAGCCAGATTTAATAATAGTGATCATAAATAAAAACAAAACTATTGAAATCAAATTTGTTAAAATTGATGATTGTTGTGTTAAGGTAGCATAAATTATTTGGAAGGTTAATACATTATTGATTAATTGAGTTTCTTGAAAGTAACAATCTACAGGGTGCGGCAGCATAACTTCCTTTTTTAAAATACGCGCCATTTAGTTAGTCGATGTCATAGCGGAGCGCTAGTGGTCTCATTCAAGAGGGGGTACTGTAAAGTTTTTGTCCCGACACGGTTCAGTCGCCATCCTGCGTTGGAATAGTCAGGAGCGTGCCTTTGCCGTTGAGGCCTACTTTTCAAGTGGATGTTCGTTATTGCAACACAGCGTGCATTTCGGAATCGCTTTAATTTAGCCCCGTTGGCTCCCGTCCCAGACCGCAAATCAATTGTTACATGGGTCACTACATTCAGACAAACTGCAAGTGCGACAAAACGAAGAACTGGAGTCCCTCGGCCCGTTAGATCACCTGAGAACATCGATGAAGCAGTGAGAACGTCAATGTTGCGATCACCACGACGTTCTGCGCGCAAACACGCATCTGCCCTTGGACTATCCGATCGTTCTGTGAGAAAAATTCTTCGTGATGATCTTCATTTTCATCCCTATAAGATGGCGATAGTGCAGGAACTTTCAGAACGTGACTTCAATTCTCGGATGAACGCGTGTGAGCTTCTTCTTGATGTCGTTCCAGAGGGTGGTATTGTTTTTTTTAGCGATGAAGCCCATTTTCATTTGTGTGGGTCGGTTAACAAACAAAACATGCGCTACTGGGCTGACATCAACCCTCGAGAATTGCATCAAAGGCCTTTGCATTCACCGAAAGTCACAGTGTGGTGTGCAATTTCCTCCACTGGAATTATTGGTCCCTGGTTTTTTGAGGAAAATGAGGTTACAGTGACAGTGACTTCGGACCGGTATGTAAACATGGTACAGAATTTTTTTCTCCCACGGCTAGAAGATTTGGATTTGGGGGACACTTGGTTCCAACAAGACGGTGCAACAGCACACACTTCGAGAGCATCGATGGCTGTTTTGAGGGAACACTTTCCAGAGCGCCTTATCTCAATTAGAGGCGATTTGAATGGCCGGCACGGCACGCTCTCGTCCCGATTTTTTTTTCAATGGGGTTTTTTGAAATCCCGTGTTTAAGTGAACCGTCCAAGAACCCTACAAGATTTGAAGACCAGCATCCGAGAAGAAATTACCAACATAACACCTGCTACGCTAACAACAGTCATGACAAACACCAGAAATCGGCTTACGCAATGTATGGAGAATGGGGGACGTCACCTAACAGATTTGATCTTCAAAACAATTTAAATAAAAACTTTAGACATGTACCTACATTATAAAAACTAAATAAATATTTTCTGATGCATACAATAGTTTTTTATTGAGTTTTGAAAAAAGGAAGTTATGCTGCCGCACCCTGTATTTGACAGTGAACAACATGGACTTAGAGCTGGGAGATCGGTTGTTTCTTTGGTATCTGAAAGTGCTTTTCATCATACACGTTACATAAATACAATAAAACAATATTTAATTTTAAACCAATTGCTCAAGATGAGATTATAAAAATTATATTTTCTCTAAATTCAATAGAATTAGCTGGTTGGGATGACATTTCTCCCTTTTTATTAGAAAAGTGTGTCAACGCTTTAATCGAAACCTCTTACAAACTTATCTCTTGAAGAAGGATATTTTCCAGACAGATTAAAATGCTTAAAACCTATTATATTAAATATTAAAACCTATATCCTGCGTCAGTACGGCTTCAGGAAGGGACAGTCAACGATCGACGCAATCGGAGAGGTGCAGCAAGCGATGAACAGAGTCGAGAGCTGTAACCGTTTCTCTCGCAGAGTAGTGCTTCTAGTTATGCTTGATGTAAGAACGCCTTTAATTCGGCGAGATGGATTGATATTCTGGACGCGTTGCATAACACCTTTCGCATCCCGGCATATCTGCGAAGGCTGATAGAAGACTACCTCTGATGCAGAACTTTCATTTACGAGATGAAAGACGGACCACGCACAGTGGATGTCACTTCTGGTGCCGCACAAGGTTCCATCTTAGGCCCGGATCTCAGGAACATCGCTTACGACAGCCTCCTTAGGTCCGAGATGCCGGAGGAAACGGTTTTAGTTGGGTACGCTGATGACGTCGCAGCCCTAATTGCTGCACGCAACGTGGAAATGGCCCAGCTTAAACTGAACCAGGTCATGCAAGTCGTTAACAGATGGATGGAAAATCACGGCCTGTCGGATGTGTTCCGCCTACCGTACAATGTCTGATCCTGCCGTCCTGGTTATTGCTGGAGTCATCCCCATCAAGCTTTTGGCAGGGGAGAGGAAGACAATTTATCAGCGACAAGGCAAAATCGGCAAGGACACTGCAAGGACTGAGGAGCGCTCTCGTACGTACCAGCAATGGCAAAACAGCTGGCAACAAGACGCCCGTGGGCGTTGGACTGCCAGACTTATCAAACTTCCGGTCGTACCTACACCTAATGGGCAAGGCCGTTTCGCCGGATTGTATTTATTGCTCAGGCGTTACCGACGACGCGGAACACACTTTCTTCCTCTGCCCGCATTGGGAAAGGCCCCGCCTTGAAGTGACTCAAACTTTCGGTATGATTTCGGTGGACACGCTCTGTGACCGGATGTCGGAGGGCGAGGACTACTGGTGCTGCTGGTCCAGCTTTGCACAGGGTATACTCCGCACCAAAAAGAGTGATCTGGACCGGAACGCGGGACAGATCCAAGATCCGAAACGTATGGCTAGATCTGAAATGCTAAGTTTTGTACGTAGCTCTCGAAAGACCACTCATCATCCAAGTAGAAAACCGAAGATTTACACAATGTTATCTTGTGTGAAAAAACTGGTCTGGTTATGAAACTGTAAATATTACATTACAGCAGGCACTACATATATGCAGGTGACAACAATATGTGAAAAATTATGAACTCATCTCCTACAAAAGATAGATGATGACAATTTCTAAACTCCCTTAGTGTTTCGTGACAAAACTGCTTTTCTTAAATGGCAAGAAACCATTACAAAGTAAGAAATTGAGGAACAGTGACGTGTTTATGTAGACCACGTGAAAAACCTCCAAGGTAAAATGTTTTTTTTTGCACTATGTAAACAACTTTCATATATTCATATACTACCACTGAGACAGATAGAATGAGATGTTATATTACATGTTCTCTCTATTAATAAAAGAAATTTCATTCCAAGCTGTAAAAATAGTATTTAAAAAAATTTTAATAGTACATTCAATCTCTATGGCACAAACATATTTAAAGTTAAGTTTAATTATACCTGATCCAAATTTTAATTCCAGCCCTTTAATAGTTAAGTTTATTTTGTACTAACACAATTCATAAACAGTAATGTTAAGTTAATGTTATTGTAAAAAGTGTTGTATCAATTTCAATGGTATGAGCAGTTTTTCTGATGTTTGTAGGAAAACAACAACACAACGCCATATTCCAACCCTGAGCTAGATATGATCAGCAAAGACATTGAGGAGTTGGTACGTGAGAAGTTAACTCTAGAAAACGAAATCATACAAAAAGAAGCTGATATTAAGATAAAAAAATGGAGAAGTTAAAAGTTTACAGGTAAGATTTAGAAAATTTTATTTTTGCGTTGTATTTAAGTTAATTAATAATTATTAAGATATGTAATTTTATACAAAGAACATTAACACACTCCTTTTCCGCTACAATATTGAAGATTCTTTGCTGAAGTAAGCATTGTAACATAATTTTTACCATAAAAAAAACGTGCAAGTTTCTGAAACTGTTTCAATTTGCCAATTCTTGACTGAAGATTATTTATTTTTGTACCTCCCTGTAACATTTTTTATGTTGTAGGGTGAACTAGATACTTTGGCTGCTACACTGAAACAGTTGGAAACACAAAAAGGAGAGGCTCAAAAAAAGGCTCTGAACGATTTAAAAAATCAGGTAATCAACTATAATCCGGAAATGTCCTCCAATACGTGTGTAACAAAAAATGATTTATGTATATAAATGTTAGTCATAAATAATCCAATGTTAGATTTTTTATTTTATTTTCTTACCATACAATTTAGGATCTGTATTATCTTTTTTTACAAGGATTACATTTAAGGAGTATCAGTATAAACATGTGCCATTGTATATACAAAGACATATATTACAAATGTAGTATATGTATACTGAATTGAGGGTTTTATTGGCATGTTTGTGATGAAACTACTTAGCTGCTACTGGTTATGATACTATAGTTGCTAGTATACTATATATCCAGTGTCTTAACTTCCAAATGTATGTTACACATTGATTGGTCTCTTCTTCAAATCTGAATGATATTATTTATCTATAGTATTGGTTTTTTTATGTTACACATCCATTGGGTGACACTGTTACAAACTTTTCATTGATAAAAATCTTTTATGGTAATTTCAACTTGTAACTGATCCTAATTCTATAATTTATTTCATAGAAATGTCAACAAAGAGGATTTGAAGCAACGTTCAATTTGTAATACTTCCAAATATTAACTCACAGTAAACTGTATTTTATGTATTTATTTATTGATGGAAGTAGTATACTTTGGCCGTTGCTGGGACAACGCACCCGAGACCGGTTCTGGGACAAACCGTGTGAGACCGAATCTGGGACAGAAAATTGTTAGAGAGCGACTAAGAGTGTGAGTACGGGTGGTCAGAACCGCGCCGCGCGAATCACCACGCATGTCATCGCTGTCCCGCCACCGACACCACGCGTTGTTACTGTAAGTATGCAAGCAATCGGCACGCGCCTCGTCAGCACCGCGCCGCGCGACTGCTGAACCGTCACCGCCAAGCAATTGGCACGCGCCTCGTCATCACCGCGCCGAGCGACTGCTGAACCATCACCACCACCGCGCCGTGTGAGACACCGCGTGTTGTTTCTATAAGTATACAAACAATCTGTACGCGCCTCGTCACTGTCCAGTCACCACCGCGCCGCGCGAAACACCGCACCTTATAAATTACTAGTTTGGTATAATGTAAGTGTATTGTGGATAGTATTAATGAATCAGAAAAGTCGGAAAGAAATCCTGCTTCAAGCTTTAGAGGTTCATAAACCTGTGGTTAAGCGATTCCCTAAGAGAAAAATTGTAACTTTGGGTATTGATGATTTGTGGGCTGCAGACCTTGTTGTAATGATTAGGTTTTCAAAGGAAAATGATGGATTCAGATACATACTTAATGTAATTGATACGTTTTCAAAATATGCGTGGTCAGAACCATTAAAAACTAAAAGCTCACAAGAGGTTACTAAATTGTTTGGTAAAATATTAAGAAGAGCGAAATTGGTTGGTCACAAACCCCCGAACCTTCTTCACACGGATAAAGGACGAGAATTTGTTAATAAGGAATTTAGAGAGTTTTTACACAAAAATCAAATAAAGTTATACCATACTGAAAATGAGGAAAAAAGTGCCATTATAGAGCGTTTCCATAGAACTCTCAATGAAAAAATGAAAGTGCACTTTGAAATTCAAAACTCTTTTAGATGGGTGTCACATTTACAGAAGCTTCTACGTCAATATAACAGTAAATTTCATAGCACTATAAAGATGAGCCCATCAGAAGTGAATTCAAGCAATGAACAAACTTTAAGAAACATGTACGCAAACACTGGACGATGTCTAGTATTCAGACCCAGACTTTCGGTTGGAGACCGTGTAAGAATTACTATAAAGAAAGATGTATTTGGAAATAAATACCGCAGAAATTGGACAAGAGAAATTTTTCGGATTGTGGCTGTCAACAAAACTTGCCCTGTTACCTACAAAATCGCAGACCAGTCTGGTGAGGAAATAATAGGATCGTTTTATGAAAAAGAGTTACAAAAAGCTATGTTCTAGTTCAGAGTCAAATGTATTAATAATGCTCTCATCCTTCCTTCCACTCATCCCACACACCCACCCTCTTCCTACTCCTCTTCCTATTCTCATCCATCCATACCTCATCCTTTTCCATCGTCAATCGCCCATACAATAAGAGAGTAGCCAGCTCTATAATAATGGTGTTTTCTCCTGCTAGCAAGCAAACAGCATTTCTCAATGCTACGGATGGTCTTCGAAGATCATCAGTCAAGAAATGTTCGAATTGTGGAGAAGAGGTTTACGGCATCTAACCTATCCCGCCACCAAAAAACAAAGAAGTGCATCCATACCTCATCCTTTTCCATCGTCAATCACCCATACAGTAAGAGAGTAGCCAGCTCTATAATAATGGCGTTTTCTCCTGCTAGCAAGCAAACAGCATTTCTCAATGCTACGGACGGTCTTCGAAGATCATCAGTCAAGAAATGTCCAAATTGTGGAGCTGAGGTTACTGCATCTAACCTATCCTGCCACCAAAAAACAAAGAAGTGTATGTCAGCGTCAAATCCACCAGCTTATGCTTCTTCCAACGGATTCAATGAAAAAACCTCCTTCGATGAAACAAGTATGTTCAAGGTGTGGTGTTGAAGTCAGGAACTCCTCCATGTCCCGCCATAAAAAAACAAAGAAATGCATGTCCACGTTAGACAGACAAACTCCGGATTTTGATATGTCTATGTTGGAAAACTACGCTGATGCTGTGAGTGACAATCAATTCCAGAACGTGATTGCTGATTTTGATATGTCTATGTTGCCAGAGTCCTATTCAAATCTCAGACCTGAAGAACAAGACGCGATTGCTGATTTTGATTTGTCTATGTTAGACACTCCAGATTTCTATTCCAAAATTAGAGCTATAATTGGTCCATCTACAGCTGACGCTCCAAAGTTTGAACCACCAGTAAAAAGGATACACCCCGATTCATCGAAAATTATATCAATACTTGGTCCACCACCATTTGAAGCTCCGGATAAGTCAGACTATTCACTGCATATACCATATAGTCCTGTATACCATTCACCACTACATATCCCAGAGAGTCCAACATACAACGTGCTTAGTCCGACCGATGTACGTGCTCAAATAAAACCCCAGAAGAAACCGTGTCCAAAATGCAGTAAGGAAATAACGGTTTCCAACATGGCTCGGCACCAAAAATCTCAGAAATGTGCCAAAAACCAGCATGGTATGACATATAACGAACGTCTGAAAAAGATGGAAATCAAACCAGCTCCTAAAAGTAAAATGTGTTGGATTTGTGAAACACCAATAGAGTCATCCAACTGGAGCCGTCACAAACAATCGAAACGTCATATCCGTTTGTCAGCACTTCATGAAGGTCCTCGATACAGGAGTGAAATATTACCCATTACGAGACTGACACCAAGACTGCCGGCACCTACTCCAGACATCAACATGCTGGTAAAGAAATACCCAAAACGACCAAGGGAAGTCAAACAAGTACCGAAGGTCAATACAAACGATATAGCTCTTGAAGCGATGATCCGAAAACCGACTAGACCGCAAAAGATTACTACAGGTGTGAAAAAGATTATTAGTGAGACACCGACTAGTACAATTAATAGTGAGAATTCGATTAGTCCTACCATGGAAGAGAGAGAGCTTCTGTCTGAAACAGAATCACCTTCAACACCTCATCTGGTTCCGGTACGTACTCCAGAGGAGTCACAGACAATACTTGATGAAATATCAGAAGTCCAGTCGGCATTCACGGGAAGATTGAAAACGTATGTGATTATGAACAAACGTGGGATCAAAGATCCAAAAATGTTTCTTGAGATATGCAAACCACTCGTTGTTGACAAACTTCAGGAAGCTGTAAAAGAAAAGAATCTTAAGGTAAACATGGTTTATCATGCTGAATTCAAGAAAATAATAAACGATGTGGAGGTGACTCAAGTCATGAACTTTAAAACGAAAAATGAAATTCTTTACTCGACAACGTCTCTGTCTGACTATTATAACTCAGCAAAACTTAAGATGTTGGTTGAGATGGAGGAGTTTGAGGCAAACGGTTCTCAATGGTCACTAAAAAGTGTGAAAGACTTGGAGATCAGAGTCAACCGATACGTTCCTTTTCACGGATCCAGCTATGTGGTTCTACCAAAACAGATTCAATCCAAAAAGGCTGTTATTAATGTAAAAAACGAAGATCAGAAATGTTTTATGTGGTCTATTCTGGCAGCTTTACATCCAGTTAAGGTTCATCCAGAAAGAATCAGCAATTACGAACCTTTCAAACGAGAGCTGCTTCATGCACTAGCAACTTGTGAATGCCCCATGAAACTTGATGATATAGCAAAGTTTGAAAGACTTAGTGACATTTCTGTTAATGTTTATGCTTATGATGACAAGTTCGATATATTCCCGCTGAGAATAACTGATAACGAGATGGAAAAACATGTTAATCTACTGTTTATCAGAGAAAAAAACAAACACTCACTACTGCTGGATCAAAGATATGTCCCGTTTGGTTAGTTCACAGATCTCACGAAATGGACATAAGATGTGGATATGCAATAGGTGTTTGCAACACTTTACGAGAGAGGATTTACTCATCAAGCATAGAGAAGACTGTAACACACACGATGCTGTGAAATTGGAACTACCAGAGCCAGGAACTGTAATTAGATTTAAAGATTTCAATTGCTCAATGAGAGTGCCCTTTGTGTATTACGCAGACTTTGAATGCTGTCTAGCACCTATTTCAACATGTCAACCGTGTAAAGTGGATTGTAATGGTAATCATCAGTCGTTCACTATCAAATATCAGAAACATAATGCCATTTCCTTCTGTATGTATGGGGTGTCAGAGGACGGCTTTTCCAAACCACCGATTAAATACTTTGGAGACGATGCTGCACATGTATTTGTAAAATCATTGATTGAGGAGTCGATAAGGATTAATGAACTTTACAAGAGTGAAGCAATAGTCCCCATGCAGTTGATGACAAAAGAGCAACAGGAAATGTTTGAATCTACAACTACGTGTCATATCTGTGGAAATTATCTTGGTGATGATCGTGTTAGAGACCATAACCATTTGACGGGTTTGTTTAGAGGAGCAGCTCACAACAAGTGTAACATCAATTTCAAAAAACCTAGGTTCATTCCTGTTTTCATTCATAATTTAGCAGGTTACGACACTCACCTATTCATTAAAGAATTTGGTAAGTTCGAAAATCGCATATCATTGATACCCAACAACGAGGAGCGGTACATTTCCTTTACGGTCAGTGTGGAAGGTGGAATTGAACTACGATTCATCGATTCATTCAAGTTCATGTCACAAAGTCTCGATAGGTTGGCAAAGAATCTGACTAGATCTCAATTCAAACACATCTCAACATATTACAATGGTAAGGACCTCAATTTATTGCTACGAAAAGGAGTGTACCCTTACGACTACATGGACAGTATAGAAAAATATAGTGAAACATCACTACCTAGTCAAGAAGAATTTTACAATAGACTGAATAAACAACACATAACAAATGAAGATTACAAACATGCGTGCGATGTATGGACCGCCTTTAACATTCAGAACATGAAAGAATATACAATGCTATATAACGAAACCGATGTCTTGCTGCTTGCAGATGTTATGGAAAACTTCAGGGATGTATGTCTCAATACATACAAATTAGATCCTGCATGGTATTTCACAGCACCTGGGTTGGCTTGGAACGCAATGCTAAAAATTACAAAAGTCGAACTGTCTCTATTGACTGACATCGATATGGTACTCATGGTTGAAAAGGGTATTCGTGGTGGTATTTCACAGTGTTCTCATCGATATGCGAAGGCAAACAATCCCTACATGAAAGACTACGACAAATCGAAACCAAATAACTACCTCATGTACTTGGATGCAAACAACCTGTATGGGTGGGCAATGTCTGTAAAACTACCATATGCAAACTTTCAGTGGAGCAGTACAGACATCGATGTAATGAAAGTTAGTGACGATTCACCCACAGGCTACATATTAGAAGTTGATTTGGAATATCCTGAAGAACTACACGACGTACACTCTGATCTACCTCTCGCTCCAGAACGTAGAGTCCCACCAGGATCGAAAATGGCAAAGCTTCTGACAACTCTCTACAGCAAAGAAAAGTATGTCGTACACTACAAAAATTTAAAGCTTTATTTGAGTCTGGGTATGAAACTAAAATATGTTCATAGAGTTCTTAGTTTCAGTCAAAGCAATTGGTTGCAACCGTACATTAATCTGAATACCATGGAGCGTACAAAGGCGAAAAATGATTTTGAGAAAGACTTTTTCAAATTAATGAACAACTCAGTTTTTGGAAAAACTATGGAAAATATGAGAAATCGTGTGGACATTCGTTTGGGTACTAAATCCAAATTAGTGGAAAGATGGGTTAGCAAACCGAACTTTAAGAGTCGAACCATCTTTACAGAAAACCTAGTTGCTGTACATTTTAGTAAGAAAAAACTTTTGTTAAATAAACCTATTTACGTAGGTATGAGTATTCTAGACATATCAAAGACACTGATGTATGATTTCCACTACAATGTAATGAAAGAGAAGTATGGATCTAACATAAAAATGGTGTACACTGATACCGATTCCCTGATATATGACATCAAAACGAAAAACTTCTATGAAGACATGAAACATTTAATTGGATTATTTGATACAAGTGACTACCCCAACCCCAACCAATATGGGCTTCCCCACGTAAACAAAAAAGTTCTGGGTAAAATGAAAGATGAACTTAATGGTCGAATCATGCGAGAGTTTGTAGGACTACGATCCAAGATGTATGCGAGCAATATAGAAGACAACCATTTCATAAAGAGGTCTAAGGGTGTGAAAAAAGCTGTAGTTGAAAATGAAATTACCTTTAGCAACTATAAAGACTGTTTGTTTAGTAACATCGAGCACTACAAAACGATGAATACAATTCGGAGTCAAGCACACAATCTCTACAGCGTAGAACACCATAAAGTGGTACTTTCATCAAAGGACGACAAGCGTTTCGTACTCGAAGACAATATCCGAACCCTAGCATGGGGTCATTATAGAATATGCGAAAACTGTTAAATTGTAAATGTATGTAAGAGAACAAACTATGGAAATTCAAGTGTATTGCAAAGATAAATTCGAAGACCAATGTTTACCTAGACCGTTACGGTGTCTTATTGTAGGACCGTCTGGGAGTGGTAAAACGAACTTGTTATTGAATTTCATTTACAACAAAGATGGAGTTCCGTTCAAGAATCTATACGTGTGTTCAGTCGTTCAATAGAACAACCTGCATATGTAGATCTGCATGAACAATACAGTAGATTAGAAAAAAAACATTAGAAGACAAATAGCGTTTTTCTATTCGTCCTGTCAAGATCTCATTTCTATCGATGACTGCAAACCAAACTCACTTGTGGTATTCGATGACTGCCTCCTAGAAGAGCAAACTAAAATCAAAGACTATTTCATTAGAGGACGTCATAAAGGGATTTCTTGTGTCTACCTGAGTCAGAGCTATGGTCGAGTTGATATGCAGGTCATACGAAACAATGTTAATCTGTTGTGTCTGTTTACAATGAACAAGTACTATACAAAGAGAGTGTTCCAGGACTTTGTAGGTTCTGACATGACTTTCAACCAATTTGAGGCTCTCTGTTTTGAGTGCTGGAAAACACCTCATGGATTCATATCTATTAATACTACAGCTAAACCACAAAAAAGGAAATACATGTGCAATTTAAAAAGGAAACTAAGTGTTGAATAATATTTCGCTGTACAACGTACCAGTATAAACGTAATTTGACGTTTAAGTATAAACGTAATTTGACGTTTAAGTATAAACGTAATTTGACGTTTAAGTATAAACGTAATTTGACGTTCAAGTATAAACGTAATTTGACGTTCATAAACGTAATTTGACGTTCAAGTATAAACGTAATTTAACGTTCATAAACGTAATTTAACGTTCATAAACGTAATTTGACGTTCAAGTATAAACGTAATTTGACGTTCATAAACGTAATTTGACGTTCATAAACGTAATTTGACGTTCATAAACGTAATTTGACGTTCATAAACGTAATTTGACGTTCAAGTATAAACGTAATTTAACGTTCATAAACGTAATTTAACGTTCATAAACGTAATTTGACGTTTAAGTATAAACGTAATTTAACGTTCATAAACGTAATTTGACGTTCATAAACGTAATTTTGACGTTCATAAACGTAATTTGACGTTCATAAACGTAATTTGACGTTCTCTAAACGTAATTTGACGTTCATAAACGTAATTTAACGTTCTCTAAACGTAATTTGACGTTCCAGTGTAAACGTGACTTGAAAGATTTGAAGAATAACGCTGTATCTATTACTATAAGTATACAACATGGCGAATAAACTAGATGCAAAAGAACCAAGGCGACTTGAAAAAATTCAGACTGTCTTGGCTGCAAAGTTCAAACGTGCTGAACAGGATGAATTAAAAAACTTCTCAAACAAAAATACTATATCATCAAATGCTAATGAGACGTCTGCCAATCGTAACATATCAATAACACATGATCGACCGCTCACTGTTTCTAAAGCTAGAAAGTTGGATGAGTTAAACCGGAAATTACAAAGTGAGTTTGCTCAGACCCATTTTAAAGAGTTAGAAGATGTTCGTGAAAATGAGAAAAAGTACGAACCAATCACCAGAGCCATTAGGGAACAACAACATAGAGAATTGGAAACACAAAAGATACGTAGTCAAAACCGTATGAAACAGTTGGTAAGATTTCAACCTCAAGCATCAGATCGTCGAACGTTTGAGGATGTAGATTACGATGATGAGCCAGAAGTACAACCTCAAGAGCAATCGATGAAACAGTTGATGGATTCTAAAGTAGTAACACTTGGTTCTCTAGGAGCCCGATACCTTCCAAAATCCAACGACAAACAGTTTGGTATTTGGTACGATGAAAATCTAGAGCAGCCGATGATCGGTTCCGAACCGATTACATTTGATTATGATGACATTATATTAGTCAGCTCTCAAAAGAAATACAAAGGGACTGAGGGTCTTTGGAGATTGTTGACAAAAAACAATATAGTAGAGAAGGATCTGTACACCGATGAAGACTGGAACTCTTACAAGGACATGTTGGTGAGGACAAACTCGCTTTTCCAAAGAAACAATCCCAAAAGTAATCGTCCCAAATCAAGTCAAGGACTAAAGTGGAAACATATGATAAAACCTATTTGGGATGAGTTGGTGAATGGAAAAGTGGCAACAATTGGTTCAGGGTTAAAGGTTTACAATGAAAGTCCGGTCGAATATAAGTACATAAAGAACTTCAAAGACCTCATTGACAGGTTACACTACATTCAAGCGCAGGAAGAAGCTGGAAACAACAACTTTCATAATGAAAAACTGTCTGTGGTTGATTTCCTTCACGATGAAATGGAAGACCTAATTGCTACACCTAAAGGGTTGAAGTACCTAGTCAGATGTTTGTCTGTTTTGCCTGAACATGTTATAGAAGGTAAAGGGCTTTTGAACGACATTATTAACAAGTTACCATTCGAGTTACATGCGCCCAAGAACTGGAATCTTGATACATACAACTACTGTGGGCCCGGCACCCAGCTTGACAAGAGACTTGCTAGGGGAGATAAGGGAATTAATCCCCTCGATGAAGCTTGTAAGAAGCATGATATATGGTATAGGGATCATAAAAACACAGAAGACAGGTGGGAGGCGGACAAAATATTACAAAAGAAAGCTTGGGAGAGGGTTACCTCAGATGATGCTGACTTGAATGAGCGTATGGTCGGCCTAGCAACAACAGGAGGAATGTGGTTGAAACGTAAACTCGGTATGGGGTTAGGAACTTCAGGATGTATCTACCCATCAGATATATAAAGCAATGAAAGCAAATATTTTTTACCCTATATATAAGAGAGGATATAATAGAACAGTGATCAGTGGTAAAACCAGTGATGGAGAAACTGTATATTGAATTTTCGAGCGGTATAGCAAGAAGTGAGTATAGAACTGCAATGCCAGTTTCAGAGCTCAACTTCAATGCACCCAACAACAATACAACATTCAAACTGGATCATGGAGACGCATTTTATGATTCACGCATAATGTACCACATTCAAGGAAAGTATGTGCAAAAATCTGATGGATCTGATTATCAAACTAACTCTACTGTCAAACTGGTAGACAACTTCGCGGCCTTCTTGTTTTCAAGAATAGAGCTGAGGAAACACAATACATTGATCGACACAGTAGAACTCCCCGGCATCACCAGCACTATAAAGGGGGTTGTTAGTTACAGTAACACTGAAAAACAAACACTCTCAAGTAGTGGTTTCTCATCATCGTTTACAGGAGGTGGGAAGTTTGAGGCACTCGGCACACTTGGGCATTTAGGATTAGGGTTCTTTGACCACCTACGTTACCCGATGTACAAGGGAGGTTTTGAAATCACATTTACTAGGAATGAAGATAATGATGCGTTGTTTCACTGGAAAGGGGTAGGGTCCACAGCAACGTATCCTGGTGATGGAAAAATTGTGATAGAGTCGTTTGTGTTACGAGTCCCCATAGTCGATTATACCAGCACTTCCAAAATCCAGTTAATTGATGGTTTGAAACATCTGAGTGACAAGGATGCTTTAGTCTACAACTTCTTTCAATGGCAATGCATCGACAAAAGAGGGGTGTTCGGTTCATCGTTCAGCTTCGATATTACAAGTGTTTACAGAAATGTGTACAATCCTAGATTTGTTATAATCGCACTTCAGACAAACAGAACAAACACCCAGGCAAAAGATCCTAGTAGATTTGACAGCTGCAACATCAAAAATGTGTCTATGAAAATTAATGGAGAAAGGTACCCTCAGGAATTGCAGAATTTTGATATTACTAATGGTATATACAGGATCATGTACGATCAGTACCTAGGGTTCCGAAAAATAAACTTCGGAGACAATAACGTGTTAGTAAACCTGAAAGAATTTATTGATAACTCACCTTTGGTTGTAATTGACACACATCTACATCAACCAACAACAGACAGATCTCGAAGTGACATTCAGATTGAATTAGATTTTGTAAAAGCTATTGCATCTCCACAGGGGAGCAGCGGCACCACAGCATATGTTGTCGTTGTATCTGAGGCACATTTCTCATATGACATTACTCGAAACATAATCAAATTCCTGTAAAAACAAATAAAAAAAAACAACAAAAAACAAAAAAAAGTAAAATAAAAATGTTTTTTTTTTTCATTAGTAGGCGGCAATTATTGTTTTCATGTAAGTGTTTTGTATATAAGAAAGCGTATAGAATGGAAAGTCAGCATAATTATACAGTTCGGCTATCCGAAGCTCAAAAACGTAAGCTTCGTACAGCGTACAAAAGACGGAAACCTACAGTAATCAGATTATCTAATGAACAGCTGTCTCACGGAAGTGATTGTATACTTCTTTCTGGAGAGCAACACAAAGCCGTTTCTAGAGCCGTTAAGAACAAAAAAGGTTTACAATTGCTTCTAAGTTACAACCAACTCGTATCTAATAAACAAGGAGGGTTTTTGAAGGAAATTATGGAAATGGTGGATTCGTCAGTTCCTGGAGGTAAACGTTTCATCTCTCCATTAATAAGAAGAAAGGTGGCTCCTTTACTGAGAGAAAAATTTATACCTTGGTTAAAGAGTTTAGTCGATGAGGAGTTAGACACCATTATTGAAAAAGATCCTACGGGTAGAGGGTTGAAACGACGTATTGGTCGGAAGCTTGATGCATTGTTGTCTGTGAATAAAAAAAAGAGATCTTCCCGCTGTCTCTTGGTGAAATAGAAAAATTAGCAGGTATATTAAACATTAATGAGTTTAGAGGTGTTTTCATGCGACAGTTACTTCCAGACAAACCTACAAATATCGAACGTGGTATTGTAAATCTTGGTGACCTTTCATCTGGTGGTACTCACTGGACGTGTTATGTGAAACGTGGTGAAAAGAAATTGTATTTTGATTCATATGGCGATGTCAATCCTCCAATAGAAGTAGTCAGGTACTTGGGGCCAAAAGGGTTGGTTTATAACTCAGAGCGTATTCAGGGGTTTGACGATCCTCCTATCTGTGGACATCTGTGCCTGGAGGTTCTACGACGAGATTCAGCTGGTGAGGACTGGGAACATATTCTTCGTAGTATAAGAAACAATAAAAATGCATGGAAACCGTGGTTTTATTTTTAACAGATTTGGAGACGAAATTGAAATTGGATCAATACCAACTCAACCCAATTCAGACCCTTCTCCTGACGAGATAATTGAGCTTGCAAGTGATGTATCAAAAGTCTCACAAGGTTTATCCGAAGTCAAGAAATTATTGGAATCGCATTTGGTAAAATCGGAAAAAAATAATAAATGCGATCGAGATTGTCCCCACTAGTACCGTAAATGGTGAAAAGATATGGGGCAGCTTCCTACTGAAAAACCACCAGAGAATTGGTCAAGTGAGCAAAGCAGTGGAGCCATATGATGTGGTTGTCAAAGTTCAATTGAGTGAATTAGAAGGCAAGATATACATCATGCAGAAAAAATTCAACAACGAAATAAAAAATATATGGAAAGAGGTTTTGAAGACTTCCATGATGGTAGCAACTTCATCTAAAACTTGTATAGAATTATAAGTATATAAAAAACTGCAACCATGCCATTACTCAAACTAACTGGAACTGAGTCTGTACTGACTCTCCATCTAGAACACCCCATCCACTTGGATCCGAACGTAGAGTATTATATGGCTCTTGTTGGATTTTACTCTGAGAACAACATATACAACTTGTTGCAACATGCAAAAGTCTATTTTTGGGATTTGGAAATACATTTCATTCCGAAACCACTGATACTTCAATGTAGTTACTGGACCATTGAAAAACTTGAAAAGAGTTTCAGAGATTGCATAAAATCGTTGAATCTTAGTATAAATTCTGACGATTTCAAGATCTTTAAAGATGGTGACAAAATATCAATTAATTCTCCAATTAAATTCTACTTGGATAAAACCGTTAGTGATCTCTTAGGTTTTGAAAAATCGGATGCAACAAACTTACAAAAAAAATCGTCTTACTTCAACTCAAATGAAAATGTAATTGCATCGAATCCACCGAATCTCAGAGCCGTTGATGTCATCGAGATACACTGCAATATTGTCAACAACAGTCTTGTCAATCATGATGTTCACTCTCACAAACATTTGGAGACAGCAATCCTCTACTCCTTTTCCCCTAATGTACCACACGGCTACAAAATATCTCAATCACCTCAAGAAAAACACTACATACCTCTTCGGAGCGGTTTACGAAAGATTCAACAGATCACAATCACACTTGTAGATCAAAACAACCAACTGCTCCAGAACAACCATGTAAACAACATCGTCTATTTAGATCTGATCAGTAAATCACAAACACATACATACTCACAATTGTGGTAAATAACAACGCGTGGTGTCGGTGGCGGGACAGCGATGACATGCGTGGTGATTCGCGCGGCGCGGATCTGACCACCCGTACTCACACTCTTAGTCGCTCTCTAACATTTTCTGTCCCAGATTCGGTCTCACACGGTTTGTCCCAGAACCGGTCTCGGGTGCGTTGTCCCAGCAACGGCCAAAGTATACTACTGATGGATCTTTTATAGATATTTGATGGATTTGAGATTCAGTTTCAACTAATTCCATAAGCCCTGAATCTTGGAATGAAATTTTCATTTAAAATTATTTTACAATCTTTTACAAGATTAAATATAGATCTTCTACCAAATTAGATTAGAATTATTAAAGCTGAAAGTCAGGACATTTTCTAATGGATAGGAAAATTAGCAGGCTTGTCATTAAAACTTCCTTTTAGGGTCCACTAAGTAAAAAATATAAAAAAAACAAAAACAAAAATATATAAAAGAACAAATATTTAGAAATTTTGTATTGAACTGCAATTTTTCTCAACACCTAGAGAAAATACTAGTTATTTGTGTTATTATGATGTTACTTTTAACTTTGTGGATTCTAGAAGTGTACAAGGTAAGTATCCTATGAAATTAGTGTTCAATCATCCAATTGCTTCCAGGAATCATTGACACCTTGTTTATGGAAAAACATGGTATCAGTTTAGAAACAATCAATTTCTAATTTTACATGGTGATTTAGGGTTGATTAAGGTTGTGAACCTGAACGTTTTTGCCAGTAAAACTTGGTTTCACCATATTCTGTTTTCAAGAAAATTGAGAATTTGTTACATGCATGTTGTCTGATACATTCCACATCTATTTAGGGATTTATGAAGGAAAACACAATCCTATATACACAAACTAAAATTTTGTGCTTATGTAGAAAGAAATCATAATAATGAAGAATGAAAGTAAAATTTAATAATTACAGGAAAAGACTCATGCCCATGCACAGGCTTGCCTATGTGGGTACTTTTTCCTATATTTTAAGAAATTTTTATGTTTTAATCATACTTTTAAAATTACTACTGTATATATTAATCTATTATGGAATTGTAATTTCTTTATTTGAAAATAAATAAGGTTTTGAACTGAAATTGAGATCAAAATTTTTCTATTTGCATTGATACAAAGCTGGCTCTTCTTACTATTGATTGTTTATCATTTACAAATATTTGTGGTTTCCCCCATTCTGTTGCTGCAGTGACAATATGTGCTCTGAGTATTTCTACACCGCTTACTGGTATCTTGTACAGTCAAGCTGTATAAGATCAGGGGATCTCAGAGGCCAGTGGGTAGTGCCATTTCTTCCAATCTATCAACTTTGTTACTGCTGTACAAGCATATTTATTGAAACATCACTTTTAAAACAGAAAAGATAGGATAATATGCAGTCAGAAGCCCTCCGAAATAATAAAAACCTTACATAACAGAAAAAGTTGGAAATGGACTGTGCTTGAGGCCGGTTCGGACACAATAAAACCATGTAAATATACAAACATGATATGTAGGATAAATTGTCTTTCTGCTAGCGTGTATCACTTAACTCTCAATTTCCTCAATAACAGTTCATTGATGAAAACATATATACTGTATTATCAGAAATGTTCTGTTTCACAACCTCTATCTATCCTAAAAGTATGCACACTTTTATCAGAACCACCCTGTTTAAATTTGTTTGTTTATTTTTGTTAGAAGTTAAATTATTTGTGTTATTCTTTGTCAATGTATGTTAATTGTGTTGGAATTTTTTAATGTATCCGAAAATATTTTTGTTATTGTATTGTTTGATGTTGTATTATGTAAAACATGACTTTTGCAACTAATTGAAAATTGTTTGACTAGTTATAATAGTTGTTTGACTGTGCTTGATATTACAGCAAAATTGTCATGCTCCATTGCACAATTTGGCTAGCTCATTACTCATTAGCCGTTAGTTATCACATTAATTTGTAACCTAGTCTTGCGTTTAATAAATTAATAAAACAGCCATTTTCTTATTAGCTTTTAGTTTCAGATACCATGTTTGTGTTTTTTTTAGCATTTCTATATTTTTTATAGTTTGTGTTATTGTAAGTCTGACCACAAACGCAATATGACCCAGAATAGTGTGTGATTTATGGTTATGTTCACAACTGGTTCAAAAATATAGTGTAGTGAAAATTTGGTTTTTTTGTTTGGAAGGGGGATATGTACAATCTTTAAAATTAATTTATTGCTGAATTTCTTTTTGTAGTTCTATATTTAAACTTCCCTTGGCTAAAAACTTTCAAAATTGTTACCTTATAAATCTTTGTAAAACACCCGATTTAGTACTGATATTTAAATTGCTAAGTTTGTAATATAAGTATATTAAGGGTGTATAAACTACTTCCTACCCATCTCCTTATAACTTAAGAACTAAAGAGGAAAACAAGACTTTAGTAATGTTTTTGATCATATAGAATTTTAAGTTCCTTCTTGAAGATCTCCAAAAATCCATAATATCATGTCATGCTATTGTAAAGAACGTTGGTAATTAGAAATGTTTCAAATAAAAAATAACAGTTGTATTTTTCTCTGGGAAAAATTGTTAAACACAATTAGAATTTAAAAGAAATTTTTCCAAGTTACGAAAACTGTGTTTGTGGTCGGATGTAGCATGTGCTTTAGCATTGCTTGTGTTGACTTGTGTGCATGTTTAGACAGCCTTGGTTGAGTCTGAACTCAGTGATGTCAAGATGGAGTTGGAAGCTGAGCAAGCACAGGTACGTTTGTATGACTGTAGCAGTGGCAAGTGTTTCAAATGTGATTCAAGTTAATGTTGTTGGTTTTTAGTATTATGGGTTATAGTGATCAAAAGAAATTTTGGAACATTATTATTTTTTGGATTAAACATTAGTATGTTCTCATGACTAGTAAAACGTATTACTTACACAATAAATTTAAGTTTTCCATATTTTCAAACAGGTAATTGAGGAACCTATATGCTGTGAGCCAAGAGCCGATTTGCTTTGTATAAAGAGTTTCTCCTAATAAAGGAATAATCAGCCAAGTTAGTATTAGTGGACGTTGAGATGGAAGGATATTGCAAGGGTTAAAAATAATACCATGTATGATCAAGTTTTTATAGGTCATAATTGTATAGCTTCACATACTTATAACAAAATGACAGACACCTAAATAATAGTCATGTCAGTCAATCAATAAGATAAAGAGACTCTCGATTTTCAGCTAATGTAACTCTATCTCATTGTGATAAGATACACCAATTAAACCTTTACATAAGTATCCACTAGTTGGCTTAATTTGTATCTAGCTGAAGGAAATTGTTTTTTATTTTTTTAACCCTTTTAAAGTGTCACATGTCAACCCACACCAAAACTAGTGTGGCTGAAGGTAAATTCTTTTCTTAGAGGAAATTCCACTATTTCCCAAGAAAATAGGTTGTGTGTTTATACAGTGCAAATAGTCTCTAATTGCAGACAATATGATGTCAGTTTATGGGAAGAATGAGTGTAAAACCTTATCTTACAGCAAACTGACTTATTTATATTAATTTTATATAAATATAGTATATTTAGGTACCAGTATTGGTAAAATTTAAAACTTCATCTGATTGTAGAATAAAAATATTAAGTAAAATAAACTTTCTTCTGGAATTTGATACCTTCTTAGAATCTTATAACAAATGTTTATGGTACATTTTTCTAGCTACTGTACATCAACTATGTCCATTTAAACCATTTTATTTAGTTACTAATAATGTGAGTTTTTAGTGAAGTGTTAACAATGGTTTAAATGGATAACAACTTTGTAATTTTACAACTAATATGGGGAAATTATTGAACATTTATTGGCACCACTAACGAAGATGTCACAGTCACTTACATACATTTATATATCCTGCCGAATTTTTCAAGTGAAATAATTAAAATCGGTACATTTAAATACTGAAATTTTTTTGTCATTGCTGTTTTGCATTGAAGTGGTGTTATTTATTTTTTAATGATAGAACTAAAGCTCAGATAGATTTTTATTCTTGTAGAAGTTATTAATATGATTTTTGTTTTAGATTTTGTACTTTTTAGCTATGTAATTATTAGAAAACAATAATAAACATTTTAGATTCTTAATAATTTTGTAATCACGTGTAGGTTTTTATTTTGTTTTGAATCCTAAACGAGTCAACATGTGCTTTGTTTCCATGGTTGGCTTACACCACTGTTCACGTTTTGCCATTTTTGGTTGAAAGAACTATATCCTTTACTGCTTCTCTCATTTGTATTTAATGTTTTATTGGTATATTTACTGTAGTTAGCCATTTAAAAATATGTGTACTTCGTAACCACTACAATGGTGAATTGCATGTTTAAATCGTTTTAGGTTGACAATTTAAGGAGGCAGGCGGAGGAGCAAGAGAGTAATTTAAAATCTCAAGAAGAAGAGTTGACGAACAAAAAACAAGAACTGGAGGGGCTAAGACAAGAAGAGACGAGATTAGAACAACAACAAGAGGAGTTTCGCCAAAAACTGGACACACTTAGTCAAAATCTTCAAGAATCCCAACTACAAATCAGTCAGGTACTGAGAAAAATCCTCTTTGTAACTCTTCTTATCAGATACGTAAAGGGAACCTTGCTGCCCAAAAGCCAGATGTAGTGAACTATCCTTCTAATCACAATATAGAAAATTTCTGTCTGACCTGTAACTTTTCAAATTAGTTGGGTTTAACTCTCTGTATTTAAATTTTAAAATAAATCATTTACAATGAATCATTTATCCAAAGATAAAGAAAATTTTCCTTTTTAACTTTTCAAATTAGCAATATAAAGAGAGGCTATCCTGTTCACCACTCTTGAAGTTAGACGGATGCAGTAGTTTATCCTGTTTGCAACTCTTTATCAGCTAGTAACAGAGAACAAGCCTGTATGAAACTCATAAAACCGATCAGTTACAAACATATACAATGAACATTTATCTAGAGATACAGAGGATTATCTCATTCATAGCTTTTCCAATCAGCCAGATATAGAGAACTATCAAGTAGATGTATTTTTAAAGTCATTCATGTACTAGGGGCATAAAGTTATCTTTATATGTAATTAATACTCTGGTTTTTTAATGTCAGGACTATAAAACTTAACTGATTATGTATCCGTATTCAAGGTATGTTAATTTATAACACAGCACAACATAACACACATTACATTAACATTAACTTGAACATTTAAGATAACTATTTCTGTAGGCATAATTACATACCACTATCAGTTAATTTGACTTTTGTGTAGTAAAATTACTGTTAAAAAATTACAATTTTTAAGCAGTCATACGTGCTACAAGTATAAGCAGATTTTACTTGAAACAAAGAAATTTTAATTTTAGAATTTGTTATTTACAAGTTTTTACTAAGCTTATGATTTTAACTGTTAGGTGAAGGCCAGCATTACACAGTTAGAGGAGCATCAGAGACAGATGAAGGACGCAATAGCCTTAGCAGAGAGTGCAGCCTCTAGTGGGGATGCTTCGTCAGTGCCTGACACCTGCCTTAATCTGCAGCCTGAGTTTCGAGACCCTGCCTACTCGAGACTTGTGGCAGATCAGGTAGCTGACTCAGAAAAACTGCATACATAGGCTAACATGAAAGAGGAGAAATTGTTTTAGATAGAGAAGTCCATCTCTCACAATGTTCTTAGCTACCTACTAATCGTAAAAAAATAGAGAAAGTTAAAGAATATAAACAATAAAAGTTTACCTCAGAACTTTTATTTTATGTACTGAGAAATCCCTCTCTCTTCATCAGGTGACAACTGAAGATGCTATGTTAAGGAAAAGGTACGAAATAAAAAATGCAACATTGACTTTGCTGGATTGAGATGAAACACATGAAAGTAAGAAAGTAGATTTTCAAACCTGACATGAGTTTACTTTAACAATGATGGATAAAGTTGTAGGCTTATAAAATTTATCAAGAGAGAGAGAGCAAAAGAAATTACAATTGATGAGTCAATATCACTTAGAAACATAACAGTTTAAATTTAACTTTTGAATATTCACCTTTGTGAATATCCTTAGACAACATTAAATAAAATTAGCTAAACTAAAATGAGTAGTCCTTCCGGCTGAGTGGGAAAAAGTAGTTAGATTTTGGAACTTCTAAATTAATAATTTATTTATCATGTGATTCACATGTACTCAATATCTCAAAAACCGTTCAAGATACAACATATTGTTACTTCCACAAAGTTTAGGAAATTTTATATTCATTCCAAAACACTTTTTGTTTTTTCTCTAACTTCATGAATAACAGAATTATAAGAATTTTGAAGAAGATTTAATTTTTAAGAAGCTTGAATGTCTGCCATAATGGAATGAAATGATGCACCAGGCTGGCCAACAAGTAAAGTCAAGATATTTATAAGATTAATTCTTGTACCAATTTTCAACTTGTTTGGGCATCTTTATAAGACTATCCATTAGCCGTATTATACTCGTATAGCATAATATACATGGTGTTTCAGACTACCTATATAAAATGTCTAATGGTCAAACAGCTAATTGCAGAGATTTAGTTTAAACGGATTCCCCACCAAATCAACCATAAAGAATTTGTTTAGAATAACTTTAACTGTGTAAAAGTACAGGGTTCCATGTTCAAATCTCAAAACTTTTTAATGCATACACTTTATGTTGTACGTCATTTTCAAGATCCTTGCATCCTAAACATTTTGAAAAAGAAAACATTTTATTATCTATATTTGTTTAAACATTGGATCGTAAACTGTATAGAAAACAGTGCTTTTTTTGTTTTTTATTAGCATTCCTGTAGTATGAACCAAATTAAAGTTTTGTTTGATAATTCATGACACAAGCTTTCATATGATACCATGCTTGTCTGTATTTAACCCTGGAACTGGCAAACGCCCGATATCGGGCGTTTTAGTCGCATCCTAGATGGCAGCGCCCGATATCGGGTGTTTTAATACGTCTTTTATTTCTCAATATTACGTACTTAAAACACGATCAAAGAGTATCGGTATTGATACCAATCGAAAGAGGAAGGTTCAATTTATGTAAATAATACACTAATAAATAATTTATCGTTTCGTTACACGTCCATACGACTTATAATCTCTGACTGTTTGTTTACATTCTCCCGAGTACCACGCTAGTTGCGCGCGCAGCGATGAGTCAACTGGTTCATTCGGCTATTGTTATTTCGTTAGCTGCATGGTGTCCTGTCTGGTTTATTGTTTGTTTGAGTTCTTTGTAATGATGGTTGTGTATATTACACAATAATAGTAAGTTTTTTGTGCGTGTTTACGTAATGGATCCTAATTTCCGCGATCGTTCAAGTGACATTCGAGAATTAGTTGTACATTGATACCAATCGAAAGAGGAAGGTTCAATTTATTGAAATAATACACTAATAAATAATTTTATCGTTTCGTTACACGTCCATCATACGTTTTGTAATCTCTAAACTGTTTGTTTTACATTCTCCCGCGTACCGCGATAGTTGCGCGCGATGCGATGAGTCAACTGGTTCATTCGGCTATTGTTATTTCGTCAGCTGCATGGTGTCCTGTCTGGTTTACTGTTTTTTTTTGAGGTCGTTGTAATGATGATTGTGTATATGACACAATAATAGTAAGTTTTTTGTGCGTGTTTACATAATGGATCGTAAATTCCGCGATCGTTCAAGTGACATTCGAGAACTAGTTGTACATGAAATAAGCAACGATGAGGATTCCAATTTAGACATTCAATCAGAACATAATTTAAAAAATATATAATAAAAAATTAAAAAATAGAAAATTAATATAAACTAATAGTTACAAGATTGTAAGAAGTCCAAGTGAGCTTTGAAGTTCTTACTTTTGTTGGTAAGTAGCACTTTCGAATGTCAGTGTATGATTTTTGTATCGTTTACCACATGTAAAAATAAATACCTTATAAACTATGTGTTGTTTTATTTTTACTCAGAATTAAATGCTCTTCCTTTTGCATATTTTGGATTTTGCGTATCACTAACAACAACAATTTTACAAATCAAAAACTTTGAACTAACTTTTCTTTTTTATAAAAAACATTTTTTTCCTGAAGAGGTAGAGTAAGGGTATTTTTTTTTTATTTAATTATATTATGTGAAAAATGTTCCTTGAACAATGCTGAATAAAGAAATATATAATAAGTTATAGGTACTTTATAGTAAACATGTAATAATAAAATAAATATAAGGCAATGTATGAAGTACTAAAACACTCTGCCACTGAGAGAAATATGACCGCCAGTTCCAGGGTTAAAAAAACATTTCTATTACTGTATAGTTTCCTTTTTTGTAAATATATAATTGCACATAACCTAAATATGGTAAGGGGAGTTTCCACCTCATCAAAACTTGTAAAAAACTGAATAACTTTCACAATAAAGTTCTTTTTTATCTTACCATTACAAAACTGTGGCAAATAAACTGTATTTTTGGTACCACGTGGTAGTTTCCATTGTCTTTTTATAATATATTAAGCAATTAAGAGGTCAAAAAATAAAATAAAATATTACAAAAGCTGTATTTGCTTCGCTAATAAATATCACGTAATTTCCTTGCCTTTTTAGATAGGTAAGATTATGATTCTATCTTGGGTGAAAGACTTCCAAGACGAGGACATTAAAATCAATGTATCCTCGGCTCAGTGGGAGAAGGAACTGTTAATTAAATCATACACCATGGCTTCCTGAGGTAGATTATAGTTTATACACAATTATGTCCGACATTCTAATCCAAGCTGAAGGAAACTTGCAAATCTTTAAAATACCAAAACTCAACATAAGGTCAAATGCCACCAAATACCTGTAGACAGAATAAACAAAGGCAACCACAAAAATTAACTCATAGGTGTGACATGTTACTTGACAAATGACTGATAAAATGCATTTAGAACAATATTTGTAGATATCGAAGTCAACTGAACCACAAGTTACACAACTGACAATATTGGTGCAACACTGGACAACTGGTTGTTAAGTGAATTAGAATAGTATTGGAAGATGTGCAGAAGTTTGCAGCAGCAATTTTACATATGTGCTGCTCTCTGTATTAGATATTCTACCTTATCTGTGTAGCGTAGTATATACTGAGAAAATTCAAGATTTACACAAAGATATTATAAACTTCAGAATTGACTCTGAGTACAAATGGAAAAAATAAGTTTGAGTGAATTGAAAAAATTACCCTATTTAGTTTTTATGTTTTTTAATAGCATATTAATAATGGTTAGGTTTACCATGTCCTACAAAATATAAAGAAAAAAACTGTACACACTATGTACTAAGTATTGTACACATATCGTACAAACTAACCCAGAATACCGATTTTGTTAATTTTAACAGTATTAATACACTTAGAATTCACTGTTTTGCCACCACTTTTGACTCTCACTTGTCAAAGAACCAATGATCAGGAAGACATCATTGTGTGATTTGCCAACAGCACTGAAGATTTCCAGAAGGTTTTTCATATGTTTTGAGTTCACTGATCATGGCCTTGAAGGTCTAAAACCACTATAATTCAAATGTATATATTTTTATTTTTTGGGCTAATGTAAAATAAAGCATTCCTGTGAATATACTATAACTACCATAGTTTCTAAGTGCTTTAAGTAAAACTTAGAACAAAATAGTACTTACAATATCTTGGAACAGTTTGTTAACCAGTCTCTACTAATGAAAAGTTTAAAGATGTGGCTGTTTCCGTGTATGCAAAATGTCATCAAGACTGTTCTACAAATATAGATATACATTGACATACATGTACATTTTTCATTATTTCATGAAGTTTTAAGATGGCAGACATTATTAAGAATGATCTCATTTATTAGACAGCTTATAGCAACATGGAAATTAGCTATACAGTAATTCTCAAGCCATTTAGAAGATTTGTTCTTTAAATTTGAGTTTTAAGATGGCAGACATTTAAGAATGGTCTTATCTCATTTATTAGACAGCTTATAGCAACATGGAAATTAGCTATACAGTAATTCTCAAGTCATTTACAAGATTTGTTCTTAAAATATTTTGTTATCTTATAAGATTTTCGTATTATTGCCTTACAGATATTTGAGTTGTTTAAGATAATATCAAAATAGTACGAGTGAAAATATGTTTACAACCAGTAATCATTTATGTAGTTACAGATTACTTATATTGTACAGCAATACAGTGACAAAAATGAAGTACTGTATATAACAATTTCCAGCTTATAGCAACCAAATGCAGTTCTCATTTTAGAAACCATTAAAATTCTTGACAAACCATTAAATTTCAAGACAACAGCCATACATAAGATCTACCATTTTCCCGACTGCATTGGAAGGAATAATTAAGTTTTAATAAGAAATTGGTTTGCAAGAAATTTTAAAAAATTTAGTCCTTTGACTTTTGGAACTACCTATTATTTAGTAATTTTTAAATAATTATTGATCGACTCATATCAAAATTCTAAATAATCAGATCTTAAAATAGGTTCATTGTTCCATTAAATGTATTGTTACTGTTTCAGTTACAAGAATCAGACAAAGAGCCATACACAAATGGTCCTACAGATAGTGGTGGGGACAATTTCATGAACAATAACGCATTCGGTAATGGTAAGTATAGTGTAGTTTTTATACATGTAATTTAAAACAGCTTAAGAGATTAGACTAATTTTATATTGTACCAATTCTTGAAATACTTATCATTTCTAAACATATCTAATTCCGGACTGAATTTAATTGCTGTTGCTGGAGTATTGTCAACCAATCGATTCTTTATTGCACAACACATTTGACAAAATAATACTATTTTTGCAATAGGCAAATAGGTGCATTTTAAGTAACTTAAAATAATAATTAAACAAAAATAATATACATATTATCATATAAAATCAGTTAATACAATGAATCGCCAAGTAATCTACATAAACATTAGATTATTAAAATTCTAAATAAGTTTGGAGATATTTATAAACAGAGTAATAACATTTATTTGTGAAATATCTTAAAATTTCTCTTCTGAAATTTTCAGATTTCTGCAATAACTTAAAATGCTCAGGCAGTTTGTTATTTAGCCTTATAGCAGCATATTGGGGAATTTCTCAAATTGTCCAGTCCTGTAAAGTGGGTATTGTAAAAAGTTAGTACCTATATTATATCTATCAAAATGATTTTACTGTCTATAAAATGATGGATTTTTCCTCACGAATAAAGTCAATGGAAAATATAAATGGATGGAACTGTTAATATGTTTAAGTCTTTAAAAAAAGGCTTACATGGTGTTGTGTAGGTGTGTTTTTTCGTCTATGGTTTGGATTATTATTTTGCAATACAAACACTGACTTACATTCCACTAAATTACTTCAGAATATTATGTCATAAATTACTGTAGAACAAGCATAAGCTTAATATACCACTCTAAGAGTGTTAAGGTTAACTGATTGAGACAGAGTGACTGTAATAAAATAGGCTTTACTTAAGGTTTTATTTCGATTTGAAATATGCTCAAGCCATGTAAATTTATAGTCCAGATTTAGACCCAAAAACTTGTGGTAGATGATAGCTGTAAAATATTATTTAGATAAACACTATTATAGAGAAAATTACATCACTAGCACTCTATCACTATTATAAAGAGGTAAAGAAAAACACTACTAAGTTAGAAAATAATTTTGCTCTGAATATTGATCATGGCACTAGATCTACATTAAGCCTTGACACTATTCATGTTGTCATTTTGTAGCAACAAATGAATAAAGATGATTTGATTTGAAGTGATGTAAAAATTGGAGGTAGTCAACCAAAGTAAAAAATATTATGCTATAAACAGTATCTGACTTGAAATTTGCATATGGTATTCTATGTCTATTCAATCATTGGATCACTTCTATTTGGGGGTGACAGCTGATTGTCAATAATCAAATTTCACGTCACTAAAACATGTTTGTGTCATATTTTTGTGTATAAAAACCTGTAGATAGATAAACTAATGTTTTGTAACTAATGATTTAATTGCAGTTAGTATGTTCTATATTTATATTTGTGCATCACTGTGTACTGCTATTTTTATATTCATATTCATGCATCACTGCATGTATGCTATTTCTATTCATGGATGACAGTTAATCAGTTGTACACAAAGAACCAAATTCCGAATATCAAATCCAAACATTTTATTAAAGTGATTATTGCAGACTATAGTATAACCTAGCCATCAAGCGGTCAGATTAGAGAACACCACCATTCCAAAGATTTAGTCTTTAGTACTTTTTCTTACAGCACTGCATATTTGCAACCAAATAAATTTATAGATGAGTATTCAAAAATGTGATAAATCATGATTTTAGTTTAGCAGTCTGATGAAACTAATAAATTTTTCATGGTTGGTTTTAGATCCGTTTTCAAATCCTACCTCTAAACCACAAGATCCTTTTGCAGCCAACGACAGTTTTGTAGCGGATTTCGGTTCAAAGCCTGTGGTAAGAAAGCGTTTTCTCTTTTTACTGTTTATAGATTTAATGTTTCACGGGTTATATTGACTTTTCTATTACTCTTTTTCAGATTATTAAAATGGAACTGTATTCGTTAACATTTGGAGATATTTTAATCTACTGAGAATTGAGTGTTTTGATGTTCTCATTATGCTCTGTGTTGAGAAAAATGACATTTTTGGAAGATATTAATAAAACTATTATTGAATATTTTTGCACTATTTGTATGATATGAAATTTTAATTTAATATTGTGAATTTTCATACTTCATTATTTGACAACAAATTTAACACCAGAATTATTTTTTTAATCTACATGAAAGTGCTGTTGATTTTAAAGACTTTTGGTAGTCGAATAAATATATTTTAAATCCTATCTATTCTTGCCAAACATTTGTGTAACAAATCAGTTCCTAGATTTAACCTTTCCAGTTGGAAAAGCTATTGCTATTGAACCAAATTTTGATGCTCTAGACAGCTCTGTTTCACTGTAGTGGATGTGTAATACAGATCAGTTATCATTGGAGATCAAAGTAATAAACTAATTTAGCATTTGTATGTATAACTTTGGATAACATTTTAATTACCTAATATGATAATAAGAATAGTCTAATGGTAATACACATATTATGAGTATTACACAGAATTTTTAAAATATCTGACATTATTTTGTTTTTGGACTTAAATGTTCTTAGCCAAATGATGTACACAAGTATAATAAACTGTGTGGATTGACTGTTGCACTTGATGAATTTTTGGAAAAACCAGGTGCTATTAACCTTCTAATAAACATTCTTTCTGAGCAACCTTAGTATGCTTGAAAGTTCCAGCATTTAAAGATTACAGTCATCATTTACATAGCAGTTTAATGAGTAAATATTTCAAGGAACTTTCAGACTGTTTCACAAACCTGATTGATAAGTATAGGACATTAAAGATGTGTTTATTCTCCTTATTAAGGAACAGTCAGATTGTTCTTTAAATTGTGTCATTGCCCGTCCGTCTGTGTGTCTTGATTGAAAGGCCCTAGACACTTGAAACTAGGTACATAACTTCCTCCTGGTCTAAGAAAGAACACTATTAATTTTGAGGTCAAAAGGTCAAAGGGTAGTCTATCCATCTCATCTGTGCGATAACTCTTACTTTATATTCTGCCGGGTCCTTCGGTATTCCATTGCTTCCGTTTATTGTATACATTATTTGTACATTGATAATTGTCAGTAAATATTTGTTCTAGGTAGCGATTTTAAACAACTTTTAAATTAAAAAAAATATCAAAAACTCATGAAACAAAATACACCATAAAAACCGCAAACAAGCTGTAAACTTAAAATCCCAATATTAAAAATTACTTTTAAGATGAAGAGAAAACTCTTGGTCACTGATAAATATAGGTCTGCATGATGCAAAATTCAAGGTCACAATAATCCCGAATTTGTTTTGTAATGGAAGTAAATGATTGATTTATCATTAAAAATAATCAACAATGTGCAAGTCAATGGCACATATATTTGTTCCATATACAAATATTTGTTCTGTTCCAAAATTTCTCTTTTCACATAGACCTATAGTATATTACTTTCTGTGTTTATATTTAACTGTTGGTACCTGTGCTTCTACATCTATATCACTAGTAGATAAATTGTTTATTTATTTATTTTATCTTTTGAACTCTAGGGGACGATTTTATCGCTGTTACACAAATCTACAAGAAGCCCACAAAGGACAATTATTCCATTGCCATCATACTGTCAGCGTAATATTTTAAAACCAAACCTTGCAAAATTGCTTTAAAATGCATGGGGTTTCTCACTGTCCTACGCTAAACATTGTTGTTACAGTACCAGATAAAGAAATATGTTTACTTCTGGTGTTCAAAAGGCTAATACATATAATTTAATTTTTAACTTATACATAATTTATTTTCAGGATTCTTTTACATCAGATCCTTTTGCTAACGCGTTTGGCTCAAGTATATCAGGCAGTGGTAAGTATAAAGTGTATGTGACAGTATCTGTTGACACCAGTTATAATAAATTAACCCTTTGAGTGCCACGGGTATTTTCCGAAGTCATGCATAAAGTGCCAAGCTGTTTTTCACATATTTGTTAGCTTTTGGGAAAAAAGCTGTTGTAAAATAACTACTAAACAGATTTCCATCATTTTGTTGTTGTTTTTTTCTTTCTTATTAAACGCAAAATATGATACATATCGTTACAAATAAAATTTGATTTATAAAAATATAAAAATTTCAGTATTTATAAAAAAAGTTTTATACTTTTCTATAAAAAGTTATGTTTCGACCTAATTTGAGTGTATACAGTATTTTTAAGATTTTTTTTCTTTATACCATGATAAAGGCCATATAATTGTAAATAAAACCCATGTGTAATATCTTATTATAGAATTTTAAAAACATGGCATTATATGTATTAACAAAATGCTGACGGTAAGAACATTTTATAAACTGTACTTCATTTGTCAGAGTTTAGAAATTACTTAGTAATGATGTAGTTTTCCCAATAAATCTAATAAAACATCAATATAACACAAATAAATATGATTAGTAAATGTAGAAACAAATACTTGCTAACATATTTACATAAAAGTTTACATTTACTAAATAATAACCCTAATAATATTTACACTGAAAATTCACGTTTTTCGCTTGGATACAAGTCAAATCACTACATTAATTTTGTAAAGAAATACAGTAAAATACTGTATAAGTTACTATTTTATTTTGTATTTACTCAAATGCTTGGTTATCGGTACATAAACAAAAAGAAAGGCCGTTATGAAACACGGTACTTGTCCACTACGTCGCGTGACGGGGAAGACAGAATCATCGCACAGGTACTTTGGTATTATCACAGCCCACTATTTTTGGACGAGTTTTCCTTATCAGGGATCAAAATAAACTTCAACGGTTCTTCCATAATGAATCGAAAAATACTCAATGAGTCATACTTCCTATCTCCAAATAGACACACGAATGACCTGACATTTTCAAATAATGAAACGTAGTTCTTATTATTTTTGATTTCATCGATTGTCGTAATAACTTGTAAATTCCAAAATAGGTAAAATAAAGTCAGTTGTTTTTTAAACTGTAATTTATTTTTTTCCCCAATAAGGAAAACTCGTCCAAAAAAGTTTTTTTTTTTTTTTTTTTGGGCTGAGGATGGGGAATCTGCAATCAGATACATGGAGGGTTCTCTCTTCTTCCCTTCACTCCAGTGCATGCGGGGTTGACTACGTTATAAAGATCGCCGACCCGCTAAACCCCACCCTCGTCCTTCCTGCCCACCAAGCCGGGGACCACTTTTAGCATTTCTTCAGCTGGGTGAGTGTCTTGCACTAAATGCTTTCCTTCTTCACCTCAAGTCCTCACGGCTCATCTTCCATTTTCTTCCGTATAATGGAAAAGGCCATCTTACTGACTGCGTTCCACATGTCTTCCGACTGCACCATGTGAGAGACCAAAGTCTCAGGTATCAGTTGTCCGGGTTGTTTCCCAGCAATTGGCTCTCTCTCTGTCCACCTCTTACAGAAAAAGAAAGTGTGCTCAGCAGTATCTTCCTCTCTGCAGTAGTGGCATAGATACTTTTGAGTTACTTCTGCCAATCCTCTCCAAGTAACGGCGGAAACACCCATGACCTGAGAGGATCTGAGTCACATGGAAATTTACCTCCCCATGTGTCCTTTGAAGCCATACTCTAATGTCTGGTATGAGCCTTCTGGTCCCAGGAGCCCTTACTTGAGACCTCCCACTCTCGTTGCCAAGCATCCCTCAGTCTTTCCTGCAGCTCCGCCCTGTCTCGTTCTCCCAGGTAGCTGTCAGTTCTCTCTTTCACCAGAAGATGGATAGGAGGAGTCCTAGCGAGCACCAAAACAGACGTCGAGAGATATCGTCCTGTAGGCTGATGTGATTCTCATCGCAGCAAGCCGTTGAAACCCTTAGTGCAGCTTCCTTTGCTCTTCCAAACTGCATTGCACTCGCCCACACCGGTGCACCATACAAGAGTATGGACTGTGTTGCTGAGAAAATCAGCCGCCTCTTTGACTCCTTGGGGCCCCGAACATTCTTCATAGTCCCACTTATTGCCATTGCCGTTACTGAGGCCTTTCTTGCTGTTTCCATAACATGGGGAACGAAAGTTCTTGACTTATCCAGCCAAATGCCTAAGTACTTGACCTTAGTCTTCGGTGTGACAGTCGTACCCTGTACCCGAAAAGTGATCGGTCGAAGTCTCCTCCTTCCAGCCATGATAATTGCCTCAGTCTTTTGTGGGCCAGCTCAAGTCCCAGTTCCTGCAGATGATCCCCAACTCGTGCAATGGCTTCATTGGATCTCTCCATTAGCACATGTTCCGTGCTTCCCTTGGCCACCAGGGCCAAGTCATCAGCATACCCGACAATTCGTACCCCAGGCGGGAGAGCAAGCGAAACACAGTGTCGTACAGGACATTCCAAAGGGTTGGGCCAAGCACTGATCCCTGTGGAACTCCACTGGTAACTTGCCTCCTCATTCCATTTCCCAGGTCCAGTGTTCTCTCCCCCTAAATACGCCTGAATCATGCGCCTAAGATATGGAGATACTCCAATCGCTTTCAGCCGCTGCAATATCTTCTGCCAAGAAGCACTATTGAAGGCATTTTTCACATCCAAAAGGACCACCGCTGGTATTTCCCGGTATTGTCGGCCTCCACCCACAGCACGTCGTACCAACTTGATGACCATGTCCACAGCATCTACTGTTGAGCGTCCAGGTCTAAAGCCAAACTGGTTGTCAGACAAAGCATTGGTTTTCTCAAGTTCTTCTTGTAGTCTTCCTACCAGCAGTTGCTCAAACAGCTTCCCCACAGTACTCAGCAGACACAGTGGCCTGTATGAGTCTGGTCTGCCTTCTGGCTTACCCAATTTTGGGATGAGGACCAGTCTTGCCATCTTCCAGCCTGCAAAGGAAGCTCTCCTCTCTCAGGGCCATATTTAACATTTTAAGGACCTTGTCTGGGACTACACTCACTGCCACCTTTTACTATCTCTGGGGGAATGCCATCAGGTCCCGGGCTCTTGTTAGACTTGATCTTTTTTCCCGCCACGATAAGCTCATTTTTGGTGAAAGGTGGAATCTCCAGAGCAACAATTTCCTCATGCACTACAGGTGGGTGCTCAGGGAAAAGTACATCTACGCACTGTTCAATTGTTTCTCTATCTAGCACTGGTAGGTTGCGTCCAAATCTCTTCATGACAATTTTGTAGGCATTTCCCCACGGATCTGCCTCAAGTAGGTCACATAGGTCTTGCCATTTGCGTCTCTTGGTTTCCAAGATCTCTTTCCTGTATCTTTGGCGTTCTTGTCTGAGCAGCACCACCAACACATCCACTTCAGCTGCATCTGGTCGCGATCTTCCTCTCGCCCTGGTAAGTCGCCTCCGCAAGACTTACATGATGATCTTAAGGGCTGCCACCTCCCGCGGTCCACCAGTATACTGATCTCCTAGCACCAGGCTTCCTTGGTTTGCAATACTTCCCCACACACTTCATCCAATGCTTGAGTCAGTTCATGCGCTGATCTGCCATCTATCTCATCAAGGTGACGCCTCAGAGCCTCCTCCAAAGGTTCCATGTCACTCGGCCGTACTCTCCACCCTTTTGGCAGTAACGGTGCAGTCTGCTCCTCATGGTCCATGCACAGCTCAAAAAATATCTGCTCATGGTCGCTTAGGGTTTCCTCCTCACTGACATGCCAGCACCTTACTTTCTCTGCCAAAATCTTCTGTAACGAAAGTAAGGTCGAGTATGGAGCGATACTCTCCTCTTCTAAATGTTGGCACTTTCCCCTCATTTAGCAGGACCAAGTTGTTTCCTGCAGCCCAGTTCAACAACTAACCTTCCTCTTCTTCCTGAGCACGTTTCTCCCCATTCTTTCAGCCTTGGCATTAAAATCACCACCAATGATTATTCCTTTTCTACAGTTCCTTCTAAAAGCCGCAAGTTCTTCTAGGCTTTCTTTCAAACTCCATGATTGGTTTGCCAGGAGGGAAGTAGCAACTACACACGATACACCGCTCGTATTCAATCCATGCAAAATTGTTTCCGTGTCCTCTTCCTTTTACCATATGTCCAAAAAAAGTGACTTCATGATAAGTACCCAAACAACATAAATTTCACAGATAAAATAGTAGAGAAACAACATAAAACTCGTATTTATTGATAGTTTGGAACCTATCAATAAATAACCAGCTGTCTGGTTATTTGGCCAAAATAATCTTGTACTGTATAAAATATTATATTATCAAAATACGAAACGTCAAAATTGGCGACACTGGCACTTTTCGTACCGTCAAAATTAGTGACGCTGTGGCACTCAAAGGGTTAATCTACAAGTAAAATAATTATGTATTAAATTTTGTTATATAAAAAAATAAATCAATATTTAATTTATCTTAGTTACATTTAAAACATACAAACAAATACTTAACATTTTTATTTTTATATCAATAGCAAGGCTATTTTTGTCAGACTCTCACAAAAGTCTTTGTATTACATGCAAAAAATGCCAATGGTCTTTTTCCTAAAAATGCTTAGTTTCAGAAAAGTAAATATACATTATTTTTAGTTTTCATAAATAAAATTATCTAAATAAACCATTGGATGTAATTTAATAATTTTAAATAATTGAAATAAAAATAACTTATATAAAATGTTTTAAATTAGTTTTAACTTGCCTAACTTTAAAGTGGTGCTAACAAATTTATTAGTATATTTTCAAAATACATGTTACAAAGGTAAACTTTATGATATTATATATAAAACATGTTATGGTCTTCTCTTTAAAAAAATTCTAAGTTATGGAAAATGTTCTACAAAATTTATATGGCTTTTTGCAGTTTATGATTTTACATAATTTCTAAAGATGTGAAAAAGCTTATTTTATAATTCCAGAGACGTTTAAAACTATTTTGTTGTGAAACCAGTATATTTTTTAATTTTTGTATAATTTCATGGCAATTGGACACATATAACTTATTATAAAAAAGATTGTTGTTATGTATATCAAGTCTTTTTGTGATTTTGCTTAAAATATAATAAATGTTTAAAGTTGATTTTTCAATTCCAGATATGTTTAAAGCTATTTCTTCATAAAGCAAGTATTCTTCTGCATCATTTGATGTAGTTTTTTGGTAATTGGAGGTATATAACATATGTTAAAAAAATGGTTTACAATTGTGTGATGTATTGGATGTCAGTACCAAAATGGTTCAAACAATTGAATGCTGTTTTCAGTTCCCAGTCATGACATGCTCAGTTTTACTTATGTGTTAATGCTTGCAGGCAGTAAAGCAGATCCTTTTGATCCTTTTGGTGATGGAAGCCGGAACAGGCCTAAAACACCCCCGGAAGAAGTTAGTATAACAACTTTATTCTCATTAATTATCTCCTAACTGTTAATTTAAATATACTAGTAATATTTTATTTTAATTGAGTTTTTGTTTATTTAATTGTAGACTTAAATTCTTTAAATTACATGATGAGTATTTTAATGGGTTTTATGGGTAAAGTGGTAGACCAATAATATAAAAAATGCTACAGATAATTAAAAGTTTTACTACAACACACGCACACGCGCGCGCACACACACACACACACACAAAATACAATTTACATTTAGCAATGTCAAAATTAGATGACCAAACAATTTTTGTCATAAATTTAAACACACAAAATTTATATTAATATTATTTTGAAAGTTGACTATTTTTTGACAAATGTTGCAGATATTTAAGGAAAAAACAATTGGTGATTGTTTCCCCCAACATTTTATTTATATTGTACAGTAGTTTACTGATCCTAGTAAAGTTGTTTTCCTAATGAGGAAGAGATACTGACCAATAAGTAGGGAAGACACCAGAACCTCATCTTCTTGGTGGTAGCACAAAATAATTTGTTAAGTCCTGATGTCCAACATGAATCCCTAAGAGCGGCAATAGATCAGATTTTTTTATCGTTTTACTGGTTTTTTTAATGTTGCACTGAGATTTTTAATAAGTAAGTTTATGTCACAAATATCTTTTTTACGAATTTTTGAAAATATTCTTGCACTTTGCGTAAAATCTCCACGCTACTGAGCAGTGTTTAACACTGTCAGTCAGTAACATGGGTTTCCCTTTTTATTCTGCTATTGTGAGATCTAACCACACCTTCAACTGCTGTAACTTATGCTAGTGGTTGAACCGTCCTCCTAGTTTAGAACCATTCTTATTTTCCTTACTATTAATTCAGATCACCAACATTGACAGATTAAAACCCAACAACCCGGACAGCCTGATGTTTGACAACGAATTGGCAACACACAACATAAGAAGGCTCCCTTTGCCACCAACTCGCATTACAGTTGACACAAGCACTTCAATTGACTGTATATGCACTAATATTCCAGAACATGACCTTAGTGCAACAATTTTACAAACTGGACTATCGGATCATACCGCCCAAATATGTAGCCTGGACTTTTGTAAAAATGACGACAACACGCAAACTCTTCGGCGACAAATGGGAAGGAGAAACCTTGACCAGCTCAAGTCACTGCTTTCCATAAAAAACTGGGATACTGTCTATAATGCTGAAGATGCGGAAACAGCATATAACATATTCGAAGGAGTGCTGCAAACTGCCCTTGACATCTCCTGCCCTCACAAGAAGAGCAAAAATAAAACTAAGAGTAAACCAATTCACTACTATGACCAAGAATCAGCTGAGATAAAAGCTGCCTACTTAAGAGCCTCAAACACCTATGAAATTACCGGAAGGGCACAAGATAAAGAAACTATGGTAAACATAAAAAAGAAGTACGACAGAAAACTAAGGATGTTGCAACAAAGTGCAAATACACAGAAAATAATGACATCTGACAACAAATCCAAAGCTGTATGGGACATAATACATACAGAGACCAATGCCAAACAACTTAGCAAAACATGTCCTAAGCTAAACATTGACGATGTAGTGGTAGACAATCCTCTTCAGGTAGCTGAACAACTAAACACTTTCTTTACTCAGATAGCAGAAGTGACATTACAGCAAAACAACCAACAGCCAGGAGACAGCAGATTAGAAGAGGACCTAAACCTCTTAAACCACCCTTTAATACAACCATTTGATCTGACCGCCACAACATGGGAAGAAGTAAGTCAAGTAATACACAACCTAAAAAACAAATCATCGAGTGGTACAGACGAATACTCATCAAAAGTTGTAAAGCATTGCGCAGTGGAATTGATTCATCCTCTTGCATCAATTATAAATAAATCATTTTCCCTGGGCCAATTCCCAACAAAGCTTAAAGTCTCCAAGGTCTATCCCCAGCACAAAAAAGGACCAAAAACTGACCCAAAAAACTATAGACCCATTTCCTTAATATCAACGTTTTCAAAAATTATTGAAAAAATAGTATTGAAGAGACTAATGACACATCTTACACAACAGGACTTAATTACTGACTGCCAGCATGGCTTCCAGAAGGGAAAATCTACTTTATCTGCCATCATAAGTCTGGTCGAATCTATAATTGACAGCATAGAGGAGGGACAATTTGTCACTGCCTTATTCCTAGACTACAGTAAGGCCTTTGATTGCTTAGGACACAGCCTCATCTCTAAAAAACTTGCAGCTTTGGGAGTAACAGGTCTGGAAAACAAGTGGTTTGATAGTTATCTCAAAGGGAGATCCCAAATTGTGGAGATTCAGCATACTACATCTGGCGTCACTAGCATGTTCAGATCTTGTCCTCAACCAATTACTAGAGGAGTCCCACAGGGATCTGTGTTGGGACCCATTTTGTTTATTCTGCTGACTAACGACTTCCCAGCTCTAATTCAAAATGAAAGTACGAGCTGCATAATGTACGCAGATGATACCACTCTTCTTCTAAGAAATGACACAGCTGAACAATTGTACAGTAACTCTATCACATCATTAGAAAGCACCATAATCTACAGTAAATTAAATGACTTAGCAATAAACCCTGACAAAACTACACAGGTACACTTTAGCAGGAAGAAAGAGGTACCAGCAAGCATTCCCAATATACCAGTGGCTAACCAGATCAAGTTTTTGGGAGTAACTCTCGATAGCAGACTCACATGGGCAGATCATGTAAACAACATATGCAATAAAATTAGTACAGGCATCTACGTTGTTAAACGTATTAAATGGGTAGGCTCTCTGGAAGCGGCAAAAATAGCCTACTATGCGCTAATAGAGTCTCACATTAGGTATGGCCTTATAGTCTGGGGAACCTCCCAAGGAAACCTCAAGAGAGTTCTGGTACTCCAAAAGAAGGCAGTCAGGACCCTTGCAAACCTTGAGCCACTACAAACTTGCCGACAGGCCTACCAGACCCTAGGCATACTTACAGTACCTGCACTTTACATTTATGAAGCCATCTTGCACGTAGATAAACTACATCTGCAGACTCACATGGACCTCCATAATTACCCCACACGCCATGCCTCAAGGCTCACCCTACCTCAACACAGAACAGCTTTATATGAGAAGAAACCTTCATACATTGGCCGGAAATTTAAAAACCTTCTACCAGACTACCTCCGCAGCCTGACAGGAAACAGACTAAAGAACCTACTTCGAGAGTTTTTGCTGAAGAGACCTGTATACACCATTGAAGAGTTCCTGGAATCTGCTAACACTGGAACCACGTGATTTTAAAAATTGAAGCATAAACCTCCTAAACTCACAATGATGACACTATTAAACTGTAATTATCTAACTTTGCATTATGTATTATATTTTGACAAATTACTGTACTTAATGTTCACGTAATAAAGACATTTTGATTTGATTGATTTGATTTGATATATTATTTAATATACAATTTTACTTCAGCAAAAATTTATATTATTTTTTTTTTTATTGACTATTAAGTGTATTTTAATTTCATATTTTAATCAAATTAAATTCATCATCTAATCGATATATAGAATTATTAAAATTATATTCACATTTAGTGATAATTTATGATCCATCCCCGAAAATTGTTGTTTAATATAATAATTGATTGATCAGTTCTATACAAATTCCTCTGTTTGTTGACAAAAGTTTAACTATTTCAATTGTCATTTGGTATTTTGAGTCTGGCACTTAAAATTGTCATTATAGTATTGGCTAAATCATTAAAGTGACAAACTATAGAATATCATTAAATGGGATAAAATAAAACTATTTTAATGATAACAATAACATAATATCTATTTTACGAATTAAAACAAGATTGTTAAGAAAGTTACTACGAGGCACGTCCAGAAAGTAAGTGTACTGGTATTCTCACAGTTGCAGGGAATACATTTTTGACATGTTAGCAATACTGCCGCGTAGTCTGAATCCTCCCCTTCAAAATGAGACCAAAGTGTGTTGAGAACTCTTGACACAGTAGCATCTCTCGCGAAAAATGTCAATCGTATCCCCTGCCAAGTGCGAAATTCGCGCCGTCATTCGCTACCTCATTGTGAGGGGAAAAGCTCGGGTTGAAATTTATAATGAGGTGAAAACTGTTTACGGTAATGGAGCTATGAATCGTATGAGCGTACAAGTGGTGTCACGAGTGTCAAAATGGCCGTACTTCCGTGCATGACGATCAGAGGAGCGGAAGACCTTCAACTGTGACTGACGAACTTGTGGACAAAATCGAGAATGCGGTCCGTGACGATTGCAGATTGATGTTAGATGAACTTTCTGCAATGTTTCCATAAATCTACAGATCCCTGATACACAGCTGACAGAACAGCACAAGTTGAATCGAGTGCAGAGCTCTATTGTCACTAGAGACGAAACTTGGGTTGCCCACTACACGCCTGAAACTAAGAAGCAGTCTAAACAGTTTTCACCTCAAATTTCAACCGGAGCTTTTCCCCTCACAACGAGGTAGCGAATGACGGCACGAATTTCACACATGGCGGGAGATATGATCGACATTTTTCGCGAGAGATGCTACTGTGTCAAGAGTTTTCAACACACTAACCTCGGATTAATCTCGTTTTGAAGGGGAGGATTCAGGCTACGCCTCAGTGTTGTCAACATGTCGAAAAAGTGTTCCCTACAGCTGTAAGAGTACCAGTACACTTACTTTCTGGATGTGCCTCGTATTTAGTTTTAAAGGAAAGTTTTCACTTTTCAAGTTATAATCTCCTATCAACATTAACCCCTTTATTGTTGTTCTATACTGAGTGAAACCTATCTATAGCGTGTGGTTTCATACTGTGACTGTGCCATAACAAGATGTTTGCTGCAGTCGGTATGTTAATCTACCCTTGTAAGGATTTTAATTTTTTAGTTCAAAGAAAACCAATCCGTACTTACTTATATTTACAAAAGTTTGGTTCTAAATGTATATTCATAATTTTTCAGAACACAGATAAAGATCCATTTGGTTGCGATCCCTTTGCCGTCTTACATGCCCCCACAGCTGCGTCTGGACCTCCTCCACGGCCAGAGTCTCCCAGTCCTGCCCTCCCACCCAAGAAGAGCAAGCAGCCTCCACCTCGGCCAGCCCCACCACGTCCCTTGCAGCCCCCTACCCCTAGCCCCACCCCGGCTGACACCTCTGACCCTTTTGCTGCCAACAGTGGGTTTGCTGACTTCTCTAACTTCAACAGCAAGGTCAGTTGTCTTGTAGCTCTGCTGACTATCTGGCATCTGCTCGTAGGTATTGTGATGTTGAGTTGACTATTGTATTCTAGTTCGGTTTTGAGTGTGTATATGTACCTATATTGTTGTCTACAGTGCAGGGAGTCTTATAATTGAACAACTGTGTAGCACATTCTTTATCTTTAAACAAAAAATTACATCAAAATACTGATTTTATACCTCATGAAAAATATTCTAGTTTACATACGAATAATTTGCCAAATCATTTACTGACTAAATTAATTTCACACAATATATGATATCATGTTTATATATTTTCTTGTAAGTTTTAATATTCATGAAACTGCAATTAAAGCAAATTATTCTCTGTCAGTTATTTTCTTTATACACATATTTTTCTGTATTTACACAAACATTTGAATAGCTGGTACTTGATTGGGTATTTTGTTCACTTTTTACCCGCTATTTTGAACTTTATGATAACATTTTATAAAAGCTGAATTTATTCCATCTTGTTTCCATTCATTCTCAGCTATGAATATGAACACAGCCTGTAGAAGATAGCCATGGGTAGAAAATAGAATATATCAATAATTAAGATGTTTTTCTATATCGTGATATAAGGAATGTGTTCACTACATTTATGTTCAATTCAGAGACACCCATTGCAGTATAGATTTTATTTTTGAACTATTCTTGAGCTTGAACTATCAGTTTATTTTCTATAATGGGTGTAAAGTTGTCTACTACAAAGGCTAAGTTTTAGATTTTAAGCTAACAAATATGTTATTCTAATTACAACTAACAACGACTAATTAGGTGGGGAGCATCACTTAACCAAGTCAAAGTGTATCCTTAATGCAGAGGTTATGGTCAGATTATTATGTAAACATTTTTAGAAAGTAGGATTTAGTGTTTCCGTCGTATTAAAATAAAATATATTTAAGTAAGTTTTTAAAAATCTGTATACTGACAAATTTAATTTTTGTAAAAATAAAAAAATGTGTTTAAAACGATGAAAAGAAATTAAAATTATTTTAAATAAGTTTTGTTGTTATTTAATTAAATTCTTAAAAGCTTATCATGACCTATTTTAGTGCAAGATTTTCTGAAATATTTATAAACTTATTTATCAATAGAATGTTGATACATTTTTTGAGTTGTTTGGCAAAAAACATTATATTTATTTCTTATGTAACATGTAGTAAATTGTTCTCATTAAGCATGGTAAATAATAAAAGTTACGTTCTTACATGCAACAGATATTTTCTTATAAATGTACATTTTTTTACTATTTTGGTTCATCAAAAAAGTATTGTCATAATTGTGGTATTAGCATACCACAATCATAGTTGTTCTTATTGCTTACGCTATACATACTGTATATAAACGCTTTGAATAACATTTGGAATAAACAATTGTTTTTCTTTAGATAATGTTAATACATTTAGTTTATGTAATTATGGTGACTCCATTTCTATAAATGCATTACAGAAAAGTTAAAAACAGCTAAATAAAAGCTGTGTTTTTATAAATTTTAATAAATCCCCCCCATATAACAAACAAAATAGAATTAGTAGTAGTTACTAATCCTTTCAAATCCATTTATTTGTTTGTCAAATTTGAATAGTATTCTGTAGAAAAGAGAGCTAAGTGACTAACACTTCAAAAATACCTGCTAATAATAGCAGTGAAATAATAATGGAATTACAGTTCTGTCATTAGAATATTAGGTATTTTGTTATTGACTTTGCAATCTTAGATATTTCTTACAAGGATAAAGAGAATATTGAGACATTTTGATTAATAATAAACTTAAAATGTCTAATTTTAATTTTTATCTAAAACTTGGCATTTTTATAACTAATGTTCCTTTCTTTTAGTGCTTCATTTCACAGTAATTTTGTGCAACTGTAAAGTGTGCAAAATACACACAGTCGTTAGACTCAAATCTGTGTGTCTTTGACAGGAGCTCAGCCTTAGGAAAGAATGATGATAAACAACATCAGTGGAAGTCATGTGAAATACAGGGTGAGGATGTCGCACACCAACATTGCTTCAGTGCATGATTAGGTGGAGGAACTGCTGTTGAGACACTGTTGTTTAATTACTCAATTAACCGCAAGGGTTATAATGCAAGGTGTTACAAAGAGTAACTTAAATCCCATCTCAGATTATACCTGGTTTGCAGAAATTTTGTTCTAGAACTCGGTTTGAGAATAAAATTGTCGTTAAAGATAGGTTCATAGTGTTTGGTACATAGCTCAGTTTTCTTAAGGAAATGAGGAAAATTTCATCCTTGTAGCTTAAAACAATTCTGTGTATGCTGTTATAACAAATATAAAGTGTGATAAATACAAGTGAAAAAGCAGTTAATTGTTACAATGGGATACAAAGAAGTTTTTCTCCTATATTTTGAGTAATACAAAAAAAGTATTTTTTTATTGAATCACATTTTATGAAAAATAAAATTATTGAAGTAAACCTCAAACCTTTAAACCTCACTCTATGTGGCTCAAGTAATTATAATAACTTACTAAAGATCTTAATAAAATAATAATAATCATAATAACTTGAATTTTAACTTTACCTTTGAATTTGCATTATTTATATAATATGGGATTTTCTATAATTTTTTGAAGATTTTGTTCTTAATTCACTTTAGTAATAAACTGTACAGTTCTGGGCATAGTTGGTAGAACTGAAACTTGAGAGTGCCAGTTGTGTAGTGCATGTGGTTGCATGTTCCCTCTCCTTTCTGCAGTGCTGCCACTCCTCCCCTGTGCCCGTCCCAGGTTGTGTTGTCAGCATTACTCAGTCAGGCGACAGCACACAGCTTGTGCTTGCCTTCCCTAGACACTCATGGGCTTGCTTACTCGCCCAGGTATGGTATTCAACCTTCATTCTTTACGTTACTAAAGTCAATTAATGGTGATAATAATTTCGTGTTATTGTAAACTCATTTGTTGTTACTAAAAAATTAATTCAAGACTTGAAGCAATAAAAATTCCAAATAATAAAGGAAGTGATGATACTCATGTATAGTATTGTATTATGAAAACATAATTTTTGTACAGTTTTTGGCAATATAAGGTTTAAATAAGTAAATAATTATCATTATCAGGTTTTATTTAAGCACATCACTGCTCTGGAGACTATTTCATAAACATAGTAAATATGATATTGCTTCATTCCTAGCTGTTAATGTCTCAGTATGTTAATTTTGAAGTATTTAAACAAAAAAACATTTTTGGGCTTATTAAGTCGATTGGTACACATTTTCACAGAAAAGAAACCTGTCTGATGGTGTTTTAATTCATTTGTGAGATGTCATCTTGAATATGGCTGTTATTAGGAATACAGATGAGAGCTCACCCATGATGCTGGAGGGAGTTCAGAGGTTTCTTCTTTTTTTGATGGCCTTTTAATTTCCTGGGGCCTATTTGAAAAACCTTTGAAAAAAGTTGTAAGGCAAGAATTTGGACTCTTAACCATAGAGAATCTTCATCTTCTAGTGGATTTGTATTTTTCCATAAAGTTCTCCATGGTAATTCAAAGCTCAATATTGATATTTGGCCTCAGGTTTCCAGCATAACCTTTACAATTCAGGACAATTTTTGTTGGTGGCAGTTATCCTATGTTTTGTTTGATATATGTTTTTTAATCAGCTGACATGCCTTATAAATAGAGGAAAATACTGGCTCTCCCAGGATGAACATTTGATCCGTACAGCTTTGCACATTTGTTCTTACATGATACACAAAATGGATGGTAGTATTTTGTAATTTCTGTATATGGTCTACATCCTTTCTTAAAACACTACTTACATATGCTAATAAAATAGAATCATCTAATCTTAGCAGAAAACTAGTGCTGTGGTTTCATCCAAATCCTGGCAGCAGACTAGGGAACAAATTTTTCATTTTGATCATTTTAATGTTAAACCATAGTACAATAGCCTAATAAAATCGACTTAATTGGGCATGTTGTAAACCTCTGAAAAGAAAATTAAATAATGATAAACAGTTGGTTACCCAAATTATATTAACTACCTTCTTCTCTTGCTGTAATATATACAAAATACTGCACGGCTGAAAAATAACTGTAAGTTTTCTAAATATCTGTATATTATAGACACTATTAGTCAAATGTTGGAATGTATGTTTTAGAATGTCTTCTCTTTGCAAGAAATAGCACATAGCATTTTTCAATTTAGAAGTACCAGTGTTTGCTATGCATAATTTAGATTTCTTGCACTTTAGCCTTAGCTCTGGCAAATTACTGGACAATTCCACAACAGTGTTTTGATCACCAAACATGAGATTAGAATGTGACTTTTTAAATTTTGTTCCAGACATCTCAATGTGAGATTTGGTTTATTTAATGTATGGAATAGTTATTTCAAAACTATTTTTGCAAATATGGTGTTCCATTACTTTTAGTCCTGGGCAGAAAAAAATATCCAGTTTACTGTTTTATCAGTTCTATTAAATGCTGAAATTTATCTAAATAATATATACAAAATACTGGACGGCTGAAAAATAACTAAGTTTTCAAAACATCTGTATATTATAGACACTATTAGTCAAATGTTGGAATGTCCTCTCTTTGCAAGAAATAGCACATAGCATTTTTCAATTTAGAAGTACACGTGTTTGCTATGCATAATATTTAGATTTCTTGCACTTTAGCCTTAGATCTGACAAATTACTGGACAATTCCACAACAGTGTTTTGATCACCAAACATGAGATAAGAATGTGACTTTTTAAATTTGGTTCTAGACATCTCAATGTGAGATTTGGTTTATTTAATGTATGGAATAGTTATTTCAAAACTATTTTTGCAATGATGGTGTTCCATTACTTTTAGTCCTGGGCAGAAAAAAATATCCAGTTTACTGTTTTATCAGTTCTATTAAATGCTGAAATTTGTCTAAAAAAGCTTTTAGAGAATGTATCCATAAGATTTTTTTGAAAACAATATATTGTTCAGTGTCAGAATTTAATAAATAGCAACTAAAGTCTCATATAACAGCATAATCATTAGGTTCAAGGCCATGCACTTTTGTAAAATGATAAGGGTAGAATGTAGTATTATATAAAACTTTCAAAATTGTACTTTTACTCACACCAATGTCACCAGCAAGACCACTGCTACTAATCTCCGCATCCTATCGAACTCTGTCCAATATTTTTTCTTCTCTGTTCAACGCTGCTGCCTCCATCTCGCTCCCCTCCTTGTGCATAGATCCACGTTTTACCAAATACTGACCCTTTAAATACTTGTGTGCTGGGAACTCACCGACCAGGAAATAGGACAGTCCTTTGAGCACTAGCATTGTCAACACAGAAACAATACACAAAATGCATTTCTGCATATTCCTGATTTGTAAACAACATATTGAAATCACTGCCAAGTATTAAATGACCCAAATCCATTACAAATAAAAAATATTCAAACCAAATAGATCATCGGTGTCAGCCCTTATCTCATGATAAGATGGAGTAGTCATATATGGTTAAGTAAGGCTAGATATGATTAATTTTAATCAGGATCTAATTGAAAAATATGCCTCAGTGTCATTGTAAGTGTGACGCTATTAAAAAAAATCTAAAACGAGTTGTGCTTTGCTAGTGAAATGTTGATCATATTGTGTTTTACACTATTGAAATTCGCATAACTACAAGGTGTGTTCAAAAAGTATCACGAATTTTGTCTTTTCAAAAATTATTTATTTATTCGTGAATATCTATTTTGTCCCCTTCAAAGTAATCCCCCTGGGATATTATACACTTGTGCCAACGTTTTTCCAATCTTCGAAGCACTTCAAAAAATCATTTTTTTTTATCTTGTTCAGCTCCTCCTTCGATGCCGTCTCTATCTCGTCAATCGTGGCGTAGTGTCGTCCTTTCATGGGCCTCTTCAGTTTCGGGAAGAAGAAAAAGTCACAGGGGGCCAGATCTGGGTAATACGGTGGCTGCGGTATCATTAGTGTGTTGTTTTTGGCCAAGAAGTCACGTATAAGCAGCGACGTGTGAGCAAGGGCGTTATCGTGGTGCAATAGACAATAGACAATGTACTTTATTTGCAACAATCATAGAGAATGGCATTAGCGTCAGAAATATAACATCACATTATAAGAACAAATATTAGTTGTGTCAATATTATTACATGTTTACATGTCAAAAGTTCTCCATGATAAAAATTCATTTATGGAATAGAATGGGTGTTTCAACAGCCAGGTCTTCAATGTTTTCTTGGGACTTGATGTCAGCAGGCAGGCAGTTGAACAACTTCGCTCCCATATAGGATGGCTTTTCTTCAAATTAAGCAGAATGGTGTTGGGGAAGAGTGAAGTTTGCAGCATAGCGAGTGTTGTGTTGGTGTACGTCACGGCCACGGGTGAAGTTATTCTCATGGGCATAAGTTATTACACTGAGTATATAGAGTGATACTACAGTTAGAATTGAGTGATCAACAAAAGCCGCTCTACAACTGTCTCTAGACTGCAACCCAGCTAGTGTTCATATGCACTTCTTTTGTAAGATTAGGGTTCTTTGTTTATTTAATGAACTAGATATACCCCAAACTAAAATACCATACCGAAGATGTGTTTCAAAAAGTGCATAATAAGCAGTTTTTGCCGTCTGCACATCACTAATTGTCTTTATTCTTCGGATTACATAAAGTCCAGAACTTAGCTTCCTGCAGAGACTGTCAACATGAGAGGTCCAATTAAGACTTGTGTCAATTATAACACCTAGATACTTGGCAGCTTCTACTCTATCTACGTTAGGTAGAGTTCCCGCTTCAAGCTTTCGTCTTCCCATTATTAAATGTTGCGATTTTGTTTCATTTAGTACCAGGCTGTTCTGATGGCAGTACTGAGTGGCTACATTCAGTGCTATGTAAGTTGACACTTCAAGTGGCTCTGTTTCCTTGTTACTTAATAAAAGCACAGTATCATCCGCGTACATAATAGTGGTAGCAAATTCTTGCAGATACTTAGGCAGGTCATTTGTAAAAAGTACAAATAAAACAGGCCCCAGTACAGAGCCTTGAGGTACGCCTCTCGAGTTTGTTAGCAGGCTAGATCTCACCGAACGAGTCATACCATTGTCCGAATGAACCAGTTGTTGTCTATCAGTCAAATAGCTGTCAAACCAACTCGCTGAAATTCCAGAAATTCCAAGAGTTTTCAGTTTTGTTAGGAGTTGTTTATGATCAAGGCTGTCAAATGCTTAAAACAGATGCACAGGTATTGCCATTTTCAAGTTGATCAATAATGTGTTCTATTAGACTAACTATAGCGGTTGACGCAGAACGTCCTTTGATAAAACCATGTTGCTGACTAGTTAGTAAATTATTTTCCAGGAGGTGAGTAACAAGACGAGTCAGGGCCACCTTTTCAAAAACTTTAGATATTGTTGATATCAGCGATATTGGTCGATAATTACTAGCATCAGAGGTGCTACCCTGCTTGAAAAGGGGAATAACCTTCGCCAATTTAAGCCTTGTTGGAAACCTCCCTTCTGCGAATGATCGGTTTATCAGTAGAGTTATTGGGTCCGTCAGTTCCATTACACAAAATTTCAGCAGCTTCGAAGATACCAAGTCAATTCCATAAGAACATTTTGTTTTTAAAGAAGATATGATCTTTATTACTTCGTCTGAAGTGGTAGGAAAGAGTGTTAAGGGTGGAACATTATTCTGAGCAGGTACAAGTAGGGGTGGTTTTGGATTAGCCTCTAGAGCCTTGTCTGCCGCTGTAACAAACCTAGAATTTAGGTAATCAGCGATCTGGGTAGAGTCAGTAATTTTCCCCAATACCGGATCCATTAATTCCTTTGGACTATGTGATATTTTTGTTTTCCTTTCATTATTTACTACTGCCCATAAGGCCTTTGACTTATTTTCTGCATGAAGAATTTTAATTTTGTCTGTTACTTCTTTACGCCTTAACTCTTTAAGTCTTAAATCATAGGCTTTCTTTTTAGAGGCAGTGTCTTGCTTATGAATCAATTGACCAGTAGTGTTGTATACAAGCTGTGCTTGTAAAAAAAACTTTACGTAGTCTTTCAGTCTCAGCATCTGTTATTTTATTTCTCCTTTTTCATTTTACTCTAGATTTTTTTTAGTGGGCAAGCAGAATTTATTATCATTCCCAAGGTGTTACTAAACAAATTGTAGGCTGTGTCTGCATCTATAGCAGTAATCAGATCTTCCCATGATTCTTGTTGTAGTTTTATTTTAATGTCCCTCATGTTCCTTTCAGAAAATTGTCGTTTTTCAGTCATCTGGGCTGTTGGTTTTACCTGCTGGTGGTGTAGCGTACAGAGCTGTGCCGTATGGTCAGAGATCCCCTCATCCAAAACTTCCACTGTTATTGTTTCATCTTCTACATTAGTACACACACAATCTATTGATGATTGTGAAAAAGGTGTTATGCGAGTGGATGGAAGAGAAATTCTGAACATACCACAGCTTCTCAATATATCGTCCAACAGCATGTTGTCTCTGTTAACGTTTAGGCAGTCTATGTTGATGTCCCCCATAACAATTATCGGTACCACTTGTATGCATTGGGATATAATCTCAAGGGATTCCTCTAGGTTGCCTTGGTTTCTATAAATACCTGCAATGTACAGACACCGATCCTGAAGTTTTATCCTTATAAGGGCCATTTCACAAACCATCTCTACACTCTTCACTTCAATAGAGATTGGATCAATTAGAGTTATTAGTGAGTTTTTGCAGAAAATACCCACACCTCCTTTTTTATGAAACTGCCGACAGAAATCAGCAATCAAAGTATAATCAGTCAGGTTAGTATTGTGCAGCTGGTCATTGCTCAGACCATGCTCAGTGAGGATTAGAATATCAGGCTCAAGTCGTTGAAGAAGATGAGTTATTATATCAATTTTGTTGCTGAGCCTGTCAACGTTTTGGTGTAGAATTTTGAAGTGTTCCTTGTTCAGTTGGGGTATGGTAAAGCTGTTTTCATTTTGAAATTGCTGAGGCCGGTCTTGTCTAAAAAATATTTGTCCTGTTCATCTTCTGCTCGTGGTGGACTCCGCTGGCCTGATTCAGATGGAGATTGTTGGCTTATAGGAGGCCGGGAATTGAGCGTGAATGAATTAGACTCAATGCAATCAGCATTCGGCAATTGATTGTTTGTCATGATCGAAATGTAGTAATCAATGTTTGTGGTGTAGAACTCTTCTATACTCTCATCTTTGATCTTGCATTCATCGGAGGCTTTATTACTGAAGCTTTAGCGACTCTGTGTGTGTCTAAAACGGACGTCATCTGTAAGGTGTTACCAATGTTTGGAATATTGCGGTTCAGTCCCGTGGATGCTTTAGCATTATTGTTACACATCTCAAATTCTTCTAAATTTCACATGTTGTGGTTTTTATATTTTTGAGCTTGGAGAGACACACTAAAGAGGTTCTTTCCCTTTGCGTCCCGTCTAACTCCTGATTTCCTTTTGGTCCCTGAGGTAGACTTATTCAGGGTAGAATCTAGAGGACCATCTTTATGTTTGCATTGTTGAGTAGATTTAGATGCTATAAAGTTATTAGGTAGGATTCTTCCAGACTCATTTAGATGAAGGTGAGTGTTGTCTAGAAGTGCTGACATTTGTTGCTCCAGTTGGTCTTGCCTCCTCTTAAGGATTAGCATCTCTGAGTTCACTGACAATGATTGTGGTGCAGGTGGAGGAGTGACTTCTATGGAGGTTTGGGTGGAGGTGTCTATCTTTGGTTCTTGGTCATTCTTGTCATCTGATTTACTCCTCTGCAGGGTCAAAAGAGATTTCTCCAGATTTTTTATCTTAGTATAGTATGATTCTATAGTTTATTGTGATTTTATGTCTTGCTCCTTAAAACATTTTTTGCATTTCTTTATGAAACTGTTTTTCTTTGCACAATTGGGACAGTGAATGTGTTAGTTCCACACTGAGGGCTTCTATCTTGGTTAAATGCTTTTGTTCATTTTCCTCCAGAGCTTCTATCTTTGGTTTTTCCACAATTTTTGTTTTTCCACAAATTCGGGCGTTTCTGGCGGATTGCTTCGCGCAAATTGCGCATAACTTGCAGGGAATATTCCTTATTCACCGTTCTACCTTATGGCAAGAAATCATGATGCACCACTCCCCTGCAATCGAAGAAAGTGTAAGCGAAACTTTCACGTTCGACCGAACTTGGCGTGCTTTTCTCGGTCTTGGTTCGTGCGGCAGCTTCCATTGAGATGATTGAGCTTTGGTTTCCACGTCATAACCATAAACCCACGATTCGTCACCAGTTATGACCCTCTGGAGCGAAATTCGGGTCGTCGCGTACAGATTCCAACATCTCATTAGCAATGTTCATGCGATGCTGTTTTTGATCAAAATTGAGCAATTTTGGTACGAATTTTGCGGCGAATGCCCAAATTATCGATTAAAATCGAATGGCATGAGCCAATCGATATGCCTAGGTCCTTGGAAATTTCTCTAACGGTGATTCGACGATTGGCCAATACCATTTTCTTCACTTCATAAATTTTTTCGTCTGTTGTTGAAGTGCTCAGGCGTCCGGCACGCTCTTCATCGTTCACATCTTCTCGGCCTTCTGAAAACATTTTGTACCACCGATAAACGTTGCTTTTGTCCAAAGTAGCTTCTCCGTATGCCACAGTCAACATTTGGAATGCATCCGCGCACTTAATTTCGTTTTTCACACAAAATTTGATACAGGTTCTTTGTTCCATTTTTTCGAATAGGTAAAAATCGAAGACGAACCAAAACACGTGCAAGCAAAGCAGTTGTCAATAATTAACTGAACATTCAAAATAGCCGAAATTGTCAACATAAGTGAGAGACATATGTACCAACATAACGCCATAAAAAAATCGAAATTCAAATGTACGTAACCTGCGAAAATTCAAAATTCGCAATACTTTTTGAACACACCTCGTATAATTATAAAAAATAAACGATGTATCATATTTTATGAAAGAGCTTCTGTTACATTTGCGAGTCCCTACCATTTTTGATAAAGAATTGTGAATGTCAGTTTTTTCTTTTAATTTAAAAAAAATGAGAACTTCCCAGCTTAAGTCGATTTAATTAATATATCTGGAGATTCATACATTTCGTTTAACACTATTGTGTTGTGTAATTGCCAGATCTAGTGTTAAAATCACAGAATGTTTGGTTCAGTAGTTCTTAGGTTATATAATAGTTATTTCTTAAGTCATAATATAAAGTTTAATTTAGCTGTCTATGTTTTTTTTTTTTTCATGTTACAACCAGATAACTACAATATAGACAGCCTATCTGTTTCCATGTATAGTTTACCAAAGACAACATCTTCTTACATACCAGCTGTGTAACCTTATAATTTAAGTAATAATAAAGCTTAAATCACATTAAAGCTGCATTTAAATAACTTTTAAGTCATATTTAACTATTGTATATATTGTTCGAATTAATATAAATATTTTACACAAGTCCTAAAGGATTGTGATGGAAACCATACTTTTTTATGGAATATGGAAATTTATTTTGGTAGTTTTTACTGGCATTAAAATCTTAAGTATTTCACTCATAATAAATATTACAAAATTGAATAATTTGAAAGGCTTCTCTCTTTTATAACTAACCAACTTATATCCGACAGTTTTATATTGACCTCCCTGGCTTTACAGCATTACAGTTTTTAAGTTTTCAGATATATTTTAAAGCAAATATCATGTGATGGTACATAATGAATTATTTGATTATTGTTGTCAACTGTGTTAAAGTAAAAATCTCATTATTAACTATTTTATGAAGAAATAAGTTGGCTTCAGGATTTTACAATTCAAAGAAAACTATAAAGTGATGGTATGCAGTTTTATACATGTCCTTAGTTTATTGCAATTCGTTCCTGTGCAGAAATTATTTCAGCACATAGAATGGTTTGATCACCGGCTATGTGTTTGGAGCTATCTTGAAGTTCTTCCACTTTGATTCTTGACTTCAGTAAATGTATAACTTTAGTTCCATGAATGGCCGCTTTCTTTCATACATTGAGAGAAAATGTGTTAGCAGTGTGTAGTATTCAGCATGTCAAGTTTTGTAATTATATGCTACTCGTACTCAAGCGATTCATTCCTGTTTTAGATGGGACTAAGAAGCTCTTCAATCCTCCATGGCATGAGTCATAATACATTGAGATTTGAGTGTTGTTATTGAATTCTTCAGAATTAAGAGTTTTGTACTGAAGTGCCTTATTATACAGAAATACCATGTTTCAGATGGAATTCAAATATAACTTAGTAATTTTTTGTTGTTGAGCATGATGAGGCTGGTGTTGTGAGAACTTTTTATATAGGTTCTCAATGTTTGTGTAGTTTGAGAGGATCTTATCAATTATCTATTTCAAGAGTGTTATACTTGATGTAACTCAACTTCTGGGCACAGTTTTGGCTGTATTGACCAACAGATTAATCAAGTGGAATTACCGGTTTTGCTATATTTGGTGCTTTATATATAGTCTTAGCATGTTCTTTTTTCAAATCTACAGCAAATAAAAATTATGTTATTGGCATAAATTAGCATAAGTACACCAAATTGTGTCAATATGATGTGACATGACATTACTCAATAAAACAAGTGGAACAATCTAGAACCAATCCGTGAGATACTATTGCTTGCAGGGAGTCATTCCATATTAAATCACATAGTTTAAATTAACATTTCACCCCACCATTGATCACCAGCTATTTTTGCAGCTACATTTTGTTAAAATTTGCTATGCTCATAGTGAGTGCTGAGACTATAAAAATACCAAATTATTAATTTGTATTTCAAACTGTTTCCGAAAAACGGTTATGTAAAGTTTCAACAAATTAACCAAAAATACATGAACATGTAGTTTTGAAATTCCTTTTGGGCTTCCCTAATTGACCTAGAGAGCTGAGAGAGGTTACATTTTACAGCAATATATATGATCTTTCCAGTCCAGTAGCATATAATAAAAGAGATTTGGTCAAAATACATATGAGCATTTTGATTAAATTAACAACAAATATATATAAAACTAGCGGGCCCGGCGCGCTTTGCTGCGCATTTCAATAATTTTTTGCAAAAGTTGCCCGCGGCTTCGCACGCAATTTCCCGTTGAAAACAGTACACTATATTCACTTATTCTTTTTCTATCACATTCTAAACATTGCTGAGATAATTGATAGTCGTTCCATCGTGAGCCTCTTGGGCGTATTATGAAGGTATGTACCATATTCCTGCCTCTATCTAGCTGTTACCCACGGCTTCGCACGCAAATCTTAAGAACCGAAGTCCTTATATTACTTAGTAAATTTTTTTTTTTTACTATAATAAATTTTAGATTAAATTAGTTATATCTCCGATGCCACGATTGAGCTTGCTTTGTTGTCTCGATCGAGAGAATATGTACACACGGAGTTTTGAGAACCATACTTCTGTCAAAAAAAACAACTAAGGTTGATTTTATAACATTCTTTATATTTGTAGCCAACGTAAGATAGTAATTATGATATCTGCATTACTCTTCTGATCAAGCATGAGCATGGTTTATATTAAATAGATATTGCAGTTAAAGGTGAATTTTTACTTCAAATTTGAATTGTATTATCTGGATAGTAAAGTCTATGTTTAACAGTGATTGCAAAAAACAGTTTAAACAAAATTTGTCGTTTCTCTTAAGCTTACTCTATGCTTTAAAACTATAAGTGTAATATATGTTTACAAAGAACAGCTGATTAAAAATTTGAAAAGACGTTAACATATGTTTGCTGCAATGCATTTCTTATGGGTATTTCTGTAAACCAGTGGGGCGGAATCCTGAATCGGGAAAGGGATGGGCATAGCTTATAAACCTTCTCCGTGGAAAAATACATATACGTACAAATTTTCATCATGATCGGTCCAATAGTTCACGATTCCATAAAGGACAAACATACAAACATTCATTTTTATATATATAGATTAAAATTTCCAATTATTTTCCATGAGTACTTAATACTGTTGTAAATAACACATTAAAATATACATAATTATGGGATGAGGGTGGGTTTATGATTTTTTTAAATTATAATTTCTAACACTTGTTTTTCACAAGTAGCCTATTTTGATTTAATAATTCTTATCTTTAAAATATTGATATTTTTAATTTGAAGGTTTTCCAAAAAGTACATAAGTAGGCTATTAAAAATATGTAAATAAATCGTAATTACTCTTGTAAATTTACAGACTAACACAAGTAAGGGATGATAAGGGTAATTTTTTGCTACGATTATACCAAATTGTACTAAAATATAAAATCTTTATGTAAATTGAGTGAGTAGAGTTGATATGAAATGGTCCTTTTCAACAATATTTCATTCTCTCGCGTAATTATTTTTCTGTAAAGTTGTTTTATATTAAACTAGTGTACCTAAATACCTATGGTTAAAAAAGTTACATTCCCTTCACAATAAAAAACATTTTTTGTACTATCCTTTACGTTTTTATATAGTAATATAAAAAATATTTATGATTTGGATGGATGTGGCACACTGTCAGGCAGTGGAGTGACTCCAAATTACTTGAAATTTTCAATATTTTTCAAAATTATTTACTTTGTAGATATTTAAGTAGCAATATAATGAATAAATATATCAAATAATATATTTTTGTTAGCACAAACTAAAACAATTATTAATATAAACTCATTTAAAATATTATACCTTTTGATACACTTGAGCATTATTTTCTTTGAAAAAGGAAGTTCTATTAGTTGAAGAATAAACCAAGTTCCAGCAAATATCATAATATATAAAAAAAGTTCAATTTTTTTAAACTGGAATCTGCCAAATGAATAGTGACTATTCGCTTAAAAATGTTTATGTAATGTGAAATGACTATTCACTAGCGTTTTTTTGCAGTCGTCTTTTGAGTAGACAACTTATAATTAATGATAACTGAGAACGAACAATTGAATAATGAATAACTTGAGTTTGTTTACATGTTTACAGAAAGAAGTCTGTTTCTATTTTGATAAATATATTTTATTTATCAATTACTATTGATTTTTAATCTGATATTTTATTCCCTGTCCCTCCCGCACCATCCAGCTCACTCCAGTTCATTATTGGTTTCTTAGTAACATAATACCAGAAAAGCGTTACCAGAACAGGTCCGTTCCTAGCCTCATTGCTTGCACGATAATAGCTTCGGCTGTTACTCAGTAACCAGGCTACGGCGTAATCTAATACCAGAAAGACGTTATGAGAACGTCAAATCATTCAGTCCACCTGTTACTGAATTAAACAGGGTGTTACTGGTAACACATTATCCTGATAATAGATTACCACTGAATAACAATGTTACCGACACTAATACGTTATATAACGCCCATCTCTAGTCGGCAGTATATCATCTGTTGTCTCAGTGCAAACACTGATTCCACTGTTGTGATTATTTGCTTAATAAACGTGTGAGAGCTAATTGTTATCACAATTAAGCAAAAGCATACCACCGTTACATTTAAAGACAAGCTAGATATTCTTCGCGTAGTCACTCAAGAATCAATGGAGTGTGAGGAGAAAGGAAGTAACGACGAGAAGCTGAGTGATAAAGGAGAGTTGATGCCACACAAAGCGGTACAGCAGCACTAAACCTTGCACTAGGATACCTAGAGAAACAGGCTACTGCTACACCTGCTAATATCATGTTTATAACACGATGGCAAAACTATGCGTCATCCACTAGACCCTCTTCATGGGCAAAACAAACAGCCTACAAAAGGCAATTACTGAATTCATGTCTTGTAACAATTAATATTGTATTCAACAATAAGATTAGTACCAATTTTTCCTTGATTTCACTTTTTAATTTAACTCATGCTTAACATACAAGTTTCAATTTGTTACTAATATTTAAACTTTATGATTGATGTCCTAATAAAATAATGTTTGTGTATTTAATAAAACTTTTTTACTTAATGATGCACCCATTTTCATGTTTTAGGTAATAAGTTTGATTTAATTAGATAAAATAAAACACCAGTACGTATTGTAACAGATACGTTACATTATAATAAATAGTAACAAGATAGGTTTTGTGAAAAATATGTTAGCTTTAGACTCTTTGTCTTTACAGGGTCGTTTTACAATGGGTGCGGCGTAGGGCAGCTATGTGTGGTAAATGAAAATAAAATTTTGATAGAAACAAATTTTAGATTTATTGAATAAAAACTAATACTAATGAAACATGATTTTGATGAAATGAAATTATGGCTATGCTTAAAATAACATCCTACAACACAAAATCCAATTAGGTTGAAATAATTAATTAGAAAATACCCCTACTCCCTAGCAGTTAAAATTTAGAGTCTGATTAGTTAAAAATGTTGATCAAAAAAGGTTTAAATACTCTTAAACATATTCACCAAATCCCATGATGGCGACAAGCCGGTCCTCACAGATAATTGAAAAATTTAAATTTGGATCACATTGAAAAAAGACTGATTAATAATTGAAAAATTTTGAAAACTATTTCACAACGTACTACATCATCAAGAGGTCGAGGAAGAAGACTCTCTCTTTCCCAAACTCCGCGTCAGTAGCGCAGAGAGGGAAAAGTGATACCCTTCAAAACGGAAATTTTCCGTTTTTCTGGTCGAAAAATGATCCGCTTTTACTTCTGCTGACAACCCACTCGAATTCGGTGCGCAGAAAACGAGTTTGCGTTTCCCGCGGGGTCGCTACCCTCCAATGAGAATAATCCTTACGTTAGCCAATCGTGGCACGCGTTTTGCCGTGTTTACCTTTGTTCTTTGATGTTGATGAGCAACTATCGAGTTTTATTAAATATGGCCACTTTACCATTCGAGATTTATGTTTGAGGTTACAAAACTGTCAGTGACGGGCTATGTCACCATGCACAACTAAGCTTCATAATGAATTGAAATTCGATTATTCTCAAATATGAGAATGATAACATTAACTAAGTAATTAAATTGTCGGTTTGGATTCCTATTCATTTAGATTTATTATTAATAGAAAAATATTATTTATTGTATTATATTATTCTCAAATTTATTATTAATTGTAAAAGTTGATTTAGGTTACAGGCTAGGCCTATACCCGTTACAGATACCCCCCAAATTTTGTGGTAAAATTGAAAATTTTCATTACAAAATTTTACTCATTAAAACTTTTACAGTGAATGATTTAAAATAACAAAGATATACATATTAAACAATCCGAACAACAAAACAAATAAATTGAAGAACAAAGAACAAACAACTGTCAATTAAATCTAATATTACAAATTTTTCTTCATGCTTCTTGACGAACAAATTTTTTACTTAAAGTTAAAATTTTGTGAAGTTCAAGTTTTGCTATTGTCTACAGGCTAAGTTATCACAGTTTACTCTCTTAGTTCATAGACTTACAGTCATGGTGAGTTATCACAGCCTCTATACTTATTGGCCCAGCGCTTTATTTGTCTGACTTCATTTAACATCACCTTTGGAAGTTGAATTTGATTAAAAGTTCTTGCCTTTCCATATTTACTTCATTTAACATCACCTTTGGAAGTTGAATTTGATTAAAAGTTCTTGCCTTTCCACATTTACTTCATTTAACATCACCTTTGGAAGTTGAATTTGATTAAAAGTTCTTGCCTTTCCACATTTCTATTTCCTTCTGGGAGAACAGTTTTTATTTCATCACTTGTTTCCAAAGTGAATTGTATTATTGCAGTGAATTGATCCAAACGTTTTTGACTTTTCTCACATCCAATGCCTTTAAAATGTTCTATTTTAAACACCATTCTCATCTTCACTGACAAAAACTTCTTCAAATTTATGTGTCCTTAGACTTATTTTCAGACATAAAGAAAAGCACACCATGACTTCAAAGTGTCCATACTTGTGGTAGATTCATAAAAAACACACCATGACTTTAAAAGTGTCCAAGTCCAGTTGCTTTGGTGATTTAATTTGTTGTGATTTGCCTGTGATATTCGCGCACTCACTTTCACATCTTACACTAAACATTTCCTTATATTTAAAATTAAAGTTTTTCACAAATAGTACCTACATTATTTATTAAACATTCTTACAACTAAGTCAAAAACAATCAACCATAACATAAATATGAACCATTATTTTTTCAAATAAATTATTACTACTATTGTTACTAGATAAAAATTCATTCTCAGCATTTTTTCATCTTACAAATTCATTCATAATTAACTAACAATCTCTCCACACAGTTTATAAAATTTGTTTCTCCTTTTTTTTTAGAAATTATACACAATAAATGGTAAAAATTTATTTAATTATTTATCCTTTGTAATAATCTTGCATAATTTAAATATTTTTGTTTTGTTTATTTTAATCGAGGTTATAATAATAATTATAACCTGTCTATTTTGTAGTTTATTTTTATTTACCCTCCTTGTTACCTATTTGTTGTACTATTTTACTTCAACGCACTATCTAATAGTTGTCACCTTTTATTAATTAATTACCAATTTTTTAACTAATGAAATTCCTTTGCAACCCCCCAAGTCATAATAATACAATTTTGTCCCTTTGTTTTGAGTTTTATTTTTTTTTTATATTAGCTGAATTCTTTTCTTCTCACTCATTTATTTGTATTCATTTAATACAATATTCTCCTAACTTCCTCATACCATAAAATACCCATTTCGCACAGTAAAATCCCTTTTAAGTGTCATTGCACTTCATTATTATAAGTTGATTAAATGATTATTAAACCAAATATTTACTAGCCTAATATATTTCCTTTTTATTCATCCCCCTTCTGAATTAATTAATTTAGTACTGACTTTTGAATTTATTTTATTGGCTCAATTCTATTTCATACATTATCCAGTAACTCCTATTTTCCATTCCACTTTTAAATTGTTCCCAACCTCTCAATTTCCACTCCTATTCTCTACTATTATTTTATCCACTCCATTCACAATATACCCTTCACCTTTAGCCTTTGTTCAGTGTATTTTACACTATCCCTCTATCTATCATTATCATATTAACTATTAAACAGGCCTACTTGACCTACCTCTAACATTTTACTTTAAGAATAATTACTTTTATACCAGTATACCCCCCAGTTTGCTTTATTATTATTATCATCTCAGTATCCCCCATGTTACTTCATTATTATTATTATTTTATCCGTACAACAAAATAAACTAACTCATTCAGAAAAACAATACATTATTTCAATAATGAATATTTTAATTAGTCTTTTTGTGCTTTTACTTTTCTCTTCTTCTTTCTTTTCTTTAGAATTTACTGTAGTTTTCAATTTAAATAAACTGTGTTTCCTTACTTGAATGTCATTCTCCTATTCAATCCAACCATATTTAATAATTTGTTATGAAATCTTACACTTTTAACTATTTACAAACCCAGAAACAATAAACTGTGTGTGATTATGTATCTTGTACTGTAAGTTGACTTCAATCGTCTTAGATGAGTATGTTTTTTGTGTTAACCACCCAGAAAACAATAAACTGTGTGTGATTGCGTACCTTGTACTGTTGTCTTGAAATCATATTTCAAGTATGTTTTTTGTGTTAACCACCCAGAAACCTAACTGTGTGTGATATGTGGTTTTTGACATTTATTTGTCCCATGGCCGTCAAATCGTACAAAATCCAGCCATGCCATTTTATTCTGTTTTGTAAGACTTTTTTATCTTTCGAAGGGAAAAAGCTACAAAGGAATAATAAAAATCACGAAACCCATATTGTTTTAACCCTCCATCTTTGTTTGAACTAAACCAAATTTCGATAAAACTTTTTTAATTGTGTTACATTAAATGTTCCTATCACACCACCATCTTCGTTGACCACAACATATGCGTTTTCCAATTTTATTTGTGACACCCTATACGGGCCCTCATAAAGCAGAAAGAACTTCTTAATTTTCTTGTCAAGTTTGTCAGACAGATAATGTGTTTTTACTATAACTTCATCTCCTATACTAAATCTAATTGGTTTGACCTTATTATCAAATTTTCTTTTCCTTTTTTCCCCTTTTGAAACTAGTCTATCTTTGACTAATCTTATTTTACCTGGATAATCAGCTAACATTCTTTTCTCTTTGGGAAATTGAACCATATCCTGTAAAAAATTCCTATCTTTCCTACCAAACATTAGTTCAAACGGGATTTCTTCCGTGGTCTCATGCACGGAATGATTTAAACACTTTTCAATGAAATTTAGTACTAATGGCCATTTAGTATGTTTCTCATGGCAGTATATCCTGCATATTTTAGTAATTTCCTTATTAGCCCTTTCAACTGGATTTGAGGCTGGATGCCAAACAGAACTATGAATAGTTTTAATGTTTAAGTCTCTAAGGGTATTATACCATAAATTACTAGTGAACTGCGAGCCATGATCGGACAAAACACTACCTATCTCACCTACCTCAGGTATGTATTCATTGATCAATCTATTTAGTAATACTCGGCTAGTAGCTCTTTTGACCGGATACAACTTCACAAATTTAGAAAACAAATCCAACACAACAAATATGTATTTTACACCTCCTCTTCCTACAGGCAATTCTCCTATCAAAGTCAACTGAGATTATATCTTTCAATTTTTTAGGAATTATTGGTTGTAAAAATCCTATTGATTTAACAGTGGTGTGTTTGGCACATTGACACAATTGACAACATTTTAACTGATTCTTTACTGAAAGTTCCATCCTAGGAAAAACACAATATTCCCTTAGTATTAAATAAATTTTAATGTCCCCCCAAAATGACCATATTTCAAATGTGTAAATTGAATTAATTCTGATTGAATTGCTTTTGGTATACAGACTTTTAAAACTATCACCACCATTTAAATCTTTCTTAAAAAAGTATTCCTGATTTATGAATAAAACAAATTGATCTTTTATTTGTTGATCATTACCATCCAATTTAGTAAAAATAGGCCCAAATTTATGTCGAGATCCCCCTCCTCGATCCCCCCCATCTATGTTTGTGTTTTTCTCCTATATTTCTGAACATTGGTTTAATCTTCCTATCGCTAAACTTCAATTTTCAATTTTATTTTGTAAAACCATTACCGAATTCCTTTCAACTGATTTTTTTTATAATTTTCGTGACCGTTACTCTTGAAAGAATGTCAGCGGGAATATTTTGCCTTCCGCTGATGTACTCAATAGTGAGATTGTATTCTTGTAATGCCAAACTCCACCTCAAAATTCTACCATGAGATAGCCTACAGGTTGTAAGGAAAGATAATGCCTTGTGGTCTGAACGAACAATTACTTGAAAATGTCCAATAATATAAGATCGGAATTTTCTACAAGCAAAGACCACAGCCAATAATTCTTTTTCTGTTATGCTATAATTTTTCTCTGTTGCTAAAAGAGAGTCCTACTTGCAAAACTTATCACTTCATGTTCCCCCTGATCATTTACTTGATAAAGAATGGCTGACCACACTGATGTCTGATGCATCTGTACTTAAATAGAATGCCCTACTCCAATTTGGATGATGTAACATAACTGAGTCTAAAAATGTTTCTTTTATTTTCTCAAACAGATTTTGTTTTGTCTTATCCCAAAACCATTTACTTTTAGAACTCAAAATGTCACCAAACTGACCCGTCAAATCTGAATGGTTCTTCTGAAATTTTTCTATAATAATTACATAAACCTAAAAAACGATTGCAGTTCTTTTGAGTTCTTTTGGGGTTGGAAAATTCTTTATCTTTTCAACTTTATCCTCATCCATCTTTATCCCATCTTTACTAAGAACAAAAACCTAAAAAACTTTACTTCCTGTGTTTCAAAAAATCTGATTTTTTAAGTTTAACAGTCACTCCACACTCATTACAGTCTTTTCAGGTACTCTATCGATATGGATCTAAATGTTCCAAAAAAGTTCTGGACGTAATTAGAATGGTCATCAAACGTAACAAGTTACGAAATTGCTAAACTCATGGCCTAAAAATTTTATTCATCGCTTTAGTTAAAATGAGCCGTGCTTACATTCAAACCAAATGGTAATCGCTTTAAATTGCAAATTCTTTCCGTTGAATGTGGAAAGCTACAAATTTTCTAGATTCTTTATCGAGTTTTGATCTGGAAAAACCCTTGCGTTAAATCTTAATGTTGTAAAATATTTAACTCCCATAAATTTTTGAAATATATCATCAGTTGTTTCTGTACTTTGTCTATCCGGAACAAGATACGAATTTAATTTCCTACTGTCTAAGCACAATCTTATACTCAAATCTTTCTTTACTACACAGACTAAGGGATTAGAAAAAGGACTATTTGACTCTTCTATAATATCTTGTTGTTTCAGTCTTTCTAATTCTTCCTCTACAGATTTTCTTTTACTGAATGGAACCGGATAAGACTTGCCAATATATGGGACTTCACTTTTAACATTCAGTTTTGCTGTGTATCCTTTGACACACCACCCTGGTTGATCCGAAAAAACTTCTTTATTTCCAAAAAGTACTACTCTTAATAATTCTAGTTCCTCATCCTTAATACTCACATTATCTGCCTCTAATTCACTTATTCTGTCTACTAACCTTTGTTCAATTGCTTCTGATTCAGATTCATGTTTGATCTTAGTAATTTTTTGTTCTAGGCCTACTTGATTTGATTTGTGTTCAAAAAATGGATTTAAATTCGATAAAGTATTGTCTATTTCATTTTCATCTTTATACAAGTTAATTCTGTTAACATGTATTATTCTTAACCCCCCCCACAAATTCTTCACCATTTCTATACACTAATTTAGTCTCTAGATATTTCCCGTCATGTCTATAGCATAAAGTATTGGTATCAAAGTTTAGTACAGCCTTATGATTGCTGAAAAGGTCACAACCAAGTATCAACTCAATTTTTAGTCCTTGAACAATTAAAAAGGTTATTGGGACAACTTGTTCACCAATATTTACCTCCAGTCTTATTTGAACATTTTATTCTTTTGGACCTGACTCCTGTAAACACCTACAATTGACAGATTACTAACAGGTAGCTCTGGAATGTTGTACTCCACTTGATTTTTTATTTTTCTTATAGAATTCATCTGACATTATACATGCTTGACTACCTGAATCTACTAAACACTTGTGTTTTACCCCCCCCCAAATACCAATATCAAATTTTCTGGTAAAGACTGAACCCTATCACGCATTACTCCATCATTGTAGTTTGCTTTCATCTAAAAAATCATCCGCTATATTTTGATCCATTATGATTTGATTCTGGTTACTTTGCACAACCCCTTTCAACTTTTCATTAGTTTGATTGAAAAACTCATCAATGCTTTCTTTTAAAAGTTTCAAACCCATCAATATTCAGATGAACCAAATCAGCAAATGTTTTTCCCCCAAAGTTGATGTTTTGTTCAAAATATTTTAAATTACACCCTAACTCATTGTGATCAACAAAGTGTGGTGTGACATGATTAAATTTTGATTGTATCCCCATTGTCTAATGCCCGTATGAACCTGTTAAAAATCTTTAACCTTTCCTCTGATACCAATGTCTTTGGCAACTTTCGGAATTGGAGGTAGAGTTCAAAATGATTAATTTCTTATTACAATTTATTAGGTATTCAACTAAATCTTTCATGTCAGTTTTCATTTGCTCAAGTGAATTATTTTTTAGAATGTCATTTGTACCAATAAAAATCATTAGGTTTTCAGATAAACTTGATGAATGTATTTTTACCTGCTCATATAATTGTTTAATCGTTTTTGACCCCCCACACAAAGTCCTATTGATGTTTTACCACCAGGGGTTTTGACTGTATCCCATTTGCAAAATTTTGTTTGATAGTCTACAAAACTGACTATCGCCTATCAATTCAAAGTTGTTTATTTTTGGTCTTACGTCAAATTTTAAGTTCCGATTTATTTCCCCTGGAATTGTTGGTTGTCAACTTTGACCATTTTCAATTTCCCTAGGCCCATCAAAGTTTTCTGAATTGTTTCCTATAGTTGTGTCCCCCCCGGTAATTTGGTCCACCCCTGTAATTTCCCCTACCTCGAAATGTTCTGAAACCCTCGGGTCTGTTGTATCCCCTATTATTTTCCCGATTCCTTTCAAAATGATTCCCATTAGTGTGATTGGCCCTACCATTGTTGGTATGAGAAAATTGTGTGGTATTTACTGCCCTGTTCTCATGATTTGGTCTATACTGCTGCCCTTGGGTACTGTCATGAAAGTTTTTGTGTTGGCCCTTCCTGTGTATGTTTTTTGTCTATTTCCATTTTTCATGATTAGTGTTGTATGTATCCCTGAAACTTTCTTTTTTGAAAGGCTTTACATAACTGAGCTGATTTAATACTACTTCTAGTTCTTCCCTACCAGCAAGGGATTGTAGAATTGCCAGACTGGCACTTATGTGTGGCGGCAAATGTCGACAAATAAAGCCAACAAACGTAAGGTTATCCATCCGGTTTGTCCAATTTCTTTGCTATGTCAAAATACCCAAGCACATAGTTTGTCAAATCGGTTTTACCTTCACAAAAATTCCCATTGCCCATCAATTTGTTTTCAAAATCTTTTTGTTTAGTAATGCCCCAGAATCTCTTTTTGAAATCATTTTTAAATTGTTCAAAAACTCTCCCATTTGTCAATGTTTCTCCGAGCCCACTCAGATGCTTCCCCCTTCAAGTATTTTACAATATACAAAAGTTTTGTTTCCCAGTGTTCTTGATTACTATTAGTAAATTTTTCAGCCAATTTCAAAAAATTCATAGGGTGAGTCCTATCATTACCCTCATCAAACTCGGTCAAATAGAGTTTCCGCCATAATATTACAAGCCGGTTGTTGATTAAGACCGCTACCCTCCCATTTTTACGCTTTTTCACAGTGGTCTGAACTTTGTTTCGACTCAACTAGTAGGTCTGATTCCTCTTTTAAATTTGATTTAGATTCTTCCCCGTTTAGGCCTACCTTAGTATTTTCACTCATCCCTACATAATCTTTTATGCTCAGTAATCTCCGTTGCATGTGTATCGATTTTATTTACTATCTCATCAACCCAAGAACTAATCTGTGAAACCTCTTGATCGAATTTTTGATTGACTTTAGCAATTTTAGTTTCAACTTCTTCCCCCACAACTTTAATCTCTCCCTTCAATTCACTTTGAACGTTCTTCAATTTTTGTGTTTAATTTTTTGTTCAATTTGTGTCATGCCCGTTTGAACGTCATCCATTTTGCTATAAATATCGGTTTTTAGGTCATCCATCTTGTTATAAATATCGGTTTTTATCTCATCCATCTTGTTATTTAATCCATCAAATTTGTCATTAAGTTGTGTCATCAAAAACAACAATTGCTGATATGCATCAGTTCTATCTAGGGCCTACCACCGTTTCAACATTATTCGCATTAGCCAAAGAGCTGTCTGATCTAGGCCTATTAGCTAGTTCCGCGAGCGTCATCTCACTACTACTGTCCGAATTGTCAATATTCTCTAAGTTCTGATCCATCATTTTTAAATTTTGATTTAGTCTATTTCAAATTAGAAAACCCCTACACAATTATTAAGCTAAAACCACTTTTAGCTGCCCCACGTTGCTGGGTGCCATTTGTAACAGATACGTTACATTATAATAAATAGTAACAAGATAGGTTTTGTGAAAAATATGTTTAGCTTTAGACTCTTTGTCTTTACAGGGTCGTTTTACAATGGGTGCGGCGTAGGGCAGCTATGTGTGGTAAATGAAAATAAAATTTTGATAGAAACAAATTTTTAGATTTATTGAATAAAAACTAATACTAATGAAACATGATTTTGATGAAA
>NW_025777153.1:0-24108 GCF_021130785.1 Homalodisca vitripennis | reverse complement strand
ATACTACTCTTAAAGTCACCAATATAAGGGACAGGTGAAATGTAAGCAGCAGTTTACACAAAAATTATTTTATATCCATGGAAACAACATTGCACTTATATTTTAATGTTTTTTTAATAAGATACGTGGCTTCATTTTTCAAATTTCGTTCAATCTACAGTTAGTGACGAAAGTAGCACCAGCTACTCGATGCGATGGCCAGAAACACGACCAGGACCAGGACTTACATGGATGAGTTACTTTAATTCTATATAAATCATAGTTTTTACTCACTATTTCTCGTAACCCAAAGCAGTTTTCATCCTAGTTTTTCGAGTATTATTCACAGCACAAAGCACCAGAATAGTTCATATGTAGTGATAAGAAAAACAAATTAAATATAGTTCATACACTTCATTGTTTTTTTTTTGTGTGTAAAAGCTACTAATTCGTGTATGGTGCTATGTATAATCCTCTTAGTACCCAAATAGTACAGGGAGAATCAGTTTACAATATTATATACCAATCGGACACTAACATATATTGGAAGTTTTCACGTAGTTTTCATCAAAAATATATATAACTGTTAAAGTATACCATGTAATTGGTTTACTACATTACAAAATGTACTAACTTTATTTATAATATATATGTTCCAGAATAGTATTTGAACAATTTATATTTCTGCATGAAAAAGAATTAAAATTTCATTTTTAATGAAAAAAATTTTTTTAAGGTGAAGATGTAAAGTAATAAGTTATTTCTATAACTGAACTACTTTAGCTAGTAATTTACTTTCCGTTTATGGAAATTATTGAGTATAAACTATATAGAGCAATACGTTATGAATTTTAATCCTGTCAGCTAGCATTCACTAATTTCAACTTATTTAACATGTTTAGCCTACTTCGAAATGCCTGAAAGATGTCTCTCAGACATAATTAAGTAAATAATTCTCTTAGTAATCTATACATTTTTAGTAAATATTTGTAAATGGATCTCAAAACATTTACACTTTTTAAATAAAGTTATTGTGAAATGATTCTATCTGTACACTTAGAGTACTAAAAAGATTAAAATTACGAGTGTTTTTCTTTTTTTCTACAAAACATACTAGTGTTAATGTTTTATTATGATGATAACCTTCGCCAATCAAGATATAACCTGATTGTAACCTTTCTTAAAATGAAAGGATTTCATATTTATTTCGTCGTAGAAACACAGATCACAACATATATACAAAAACAAGAAATGATCTCCACGTGTGCGTAGCCTGTGTGTGGAGGTCGTGCTGCGTTTAACAGCATGAGTATTATTATACTAATTTATAGTATAATACATAAAATTTTGAGTATAAATATTTAATAATGTAATGTATATATACTCGTAATATAATAAAAAATAAAAAGCAAATACATCATTACGTATCATAAAGCATTAGCTTTGTTGTAGCTAATGATAGCAGAAATTACTATGTGATGATGAATGATTTATAAATAAAAAAGAATTTGAACTTAATTTACCCTAAAGAAAAGGATTATATCGATAACAGTTTATTAGGAGCCTTCTAACCTCACATTTTATACACTATCGCCATACCAACAACATAAAATCTCTCTCTCTCTCTCTCTCTCTCCTCTCTCTCTCTCTCTCTCTCTCTCCTCTCTCTCTCTCTCTCTCTCTCTCTCCCCCTTCCTGTCACTAAAATTACTATTATCAAAAGACACTCTCACTCAACACACAATCCTACAAAGTTACTAAATCATTACACTGTCATACGCCAACCCATTGTCAATTATCCTGATGAATATAGGATCAACAATTAAGCTAATGTACATAGTTATAATATATTCTGATTCACCTTTAGTGACCAAAAGATTACATTCTTTTAATACCTATAAGTGTTGGGTTTGTAAACACTTGGTACATGAAGGCAATCTAGTAGTTGGAGAAAATTATATTTGCAATATAGTGTGAAATTGTACAAGTGATGGACTCCTGCAATATAAATATTAAATCTTGTGAATTGTACACGCGTTAATATTACATAGTTTCTGTGCTTATATCGCTAAAACTACGATGTAAACTACTTTTGGTAAGAAGAATATTTAGAGAAAAATATTTGATTTCTAAATAATTAAAGCAACTCATCTTTAAGTGTTTGTCTTGATCTTTGCCTTCGTACTTCTGGTGTAGACTTTCCTCGTTCTGCATCGTTAAGGACTTTTGACATTAAATTAAAAAATGGCCTGGTCCTTATCAAAATTTTGGCCATCGCACTTGTTCCTAGGTCCTGCTTCTACAACTCATCTTGGTGTGAGTTCAACTTATTTTATACACATCTCTATGATTCTATCAATAAACACTGAAGTACCTCTCCTTTGTTGTTCCATGGAAATTAACAACAATTAAATAATATACAAATATTTATCATTTACATGTTTTTTTTTAATTTTCGGTTTTACTTTCACTTGCTGTTTTTACGTCATGTCTATGGCGGGCGATAAACCGTTTCTTGTTATCTGATTACCCAATCACATACAAACCATAGAGAGCAATATCTTTTGTTAATAGTCTTACATTAGTGTAAATATTAACTATTACTGTTTTGATACAGTATCCAGAGACACTGTTCGATGTCATGTTATGACTAGTATAGCTGCAACTAAAATAACCAACGGAGATTTCATCCAAGTTATTTTTCTGATGTATCTAATTCCAGTAGTCTACATTACAGTGAATTTGAACTGCAATTTTACAGTTATTTGGGAAACACAAGTTACTACATTGATAATTTATCAAGTAAACAATCTATTATTTGAAGCAATAGTGAAAAGGGGAGATTTAAAGTCTTGTCAAAAGTTTCATGTTTTTAATATAACTCCATGATTAGTAAAAATTATAAAAGGTAAATCATAAAATTGGATCAACACACAAAACACAACAAACAAACTTTAATTTCACAAATTGTAAATTGTACATTATTGTACTTAAATCTTTAACCATATTTAAATACATATTAAGATTTTCTTTGTTAAACTAAAGAAATCTAGAAAACTATTGCCGTCTGATCATGTTATACTCGAAGAATTTCGTGAATTAGTCGGCAAATTATAAAATGATTCATTAAGATTCACGATTCCTTGTAAAAGATTTCATACGTTGATTTTAAGTGCTAGATAAAACTATTCTTTTACATAGATCATAATGCGTTTTTTTATGGTGCATCCATCCATCTATCCATCATTTAAACCTATCACTTAGAATAGTGTCTCAGGTTTTCTTTATCCTGAGTGGGAAGACGTAAACATTTTTTTGTATGGTTGTCTGCTTGACTGACTGTCTATTTAATTTCTATTTCAAAAATAAGTAGCGATATTTTAGTAAACATCACATTATAAAATACCTTAATTGTTTCCAGTATTCTACCAATTTACTTAGTCTGCGATTTACCCATCGTCATTATAATCATCTATAAATACAATTAAAATCTTTTCGCTAACACTCATCCAAATCCCGTCAAGAGACATACTCCATGGTTTATCCCTATGACACATATATAGAAAACAATGAAGTATAAATGTCAGTTAACGTTATATATGTCATTACGTGAGAACATACATATAGTCAGAAATTCAATTTTCTATCTTCCCTAGTTATAGTCTTTGATATCCCTAATATGTCTGTAACGATTTCACCCCCATTTATCATGAACAAAGTAATGTATGTGTGTCTTAAAGCCGTAAATATATCGAACACTTCAACTTCTAATTGATGCAGTGTGAAATGTTGATAGTATTATTATTGCTGATGTGACAAACTGTTATAACTCCCAGCCAGTGTAACATTCATACATGATAACCTCTGCATAATAAATACTAACTTACCCTTGGTGATGGCTTCCATATATCATCGTGCTACTCTATAGTAACAAATCTCGGTAATTCTTAAAATCTCATACCAAGTTTTATTTCAGTGACGATGTGGTTGAATTAAAAATTTAAAACTATAATTACATGTATCTTCAGCTGATGTAAACTTAGAGGAAGGCGAAATCGTAGAGTATCGAAAATCATGGAAATATCAAAAATTATATTAGTCTGAGGAATATTTTCCTTGACTTACCACAATTAAAAATGATCAAGATACACATAAATAACAGCTATTCGCAATCAGACAATATGAAGTAGACAATATTCGGACTGTATATGATGGTTGGCTGAAATTGTATGAACATTTATTTACGTATAACTGGTTTTTAAATGTACTAAGCAAAGAAAAATAAATTTCATGCTTTTCACCCTTTTTTCTCTCCTATTTATTCAGCTCCACAACAAATGGCATAAGTATTGATTGGTTTATTTTTAGGGTAAATTTGTCTAGCGATATCCAGGTTGTGTGCATAATACTAAGCGAATTGGCTTTAACTTCTGCACTACAGACCTTTTATAGAAGTTCTCTTAAACATAAAACAAATGCTAAGAACTTTTATTATATTTTAAGTTTTTTTTCTGAGTATAGAAGGAACCTTCGCTCGGGAGACGTTACTAAATACAAGGCAACATCTTAATTTTAGTACGCGTAAACTGTATTGTAGGGGATGTTGTATTATACAGAAAATTTTAATAACGAATATTGTGTTTTAATAATTCAATAAAAATTTAAATTCTCTCACAAGTTTAAAGATGCACTGATGCTGTTTATTTCCTCTTGTACTGTGGAAGAGAGATCTGGCGTTAATTTCAGTAACTAATAGAATGAGATAAAACTTCTAAAACATATTTATGTGCACAATTTTTTGGAACTAAATTTATATTATTAACGTTTACTAATGAAAAAAAAATGGTATCCTTTTAATATATTAAATTAAAATAATTAACTAATTTCAATTCATTACACATATCTTGCTTTATATAAATTCTACAAAGATTTCCATAAAACGTAACGTTGAAAAATGTTTCTCATAAACGGATATATAAATATTATTAATAAATCGATTTTAAAAATACCAAAATATTTGGATGAGTGTGTATGCTATGAAATATTGATAACTGATTCTCCCTGTACTCTATAGGTACTTAGAGGATTAAACACAATACCAAACACAAATTAGTGGCTTTTACACGAAACATAAAAAAGGATTGTGTTACCTATAATTAATTAGTATTACTGTTAGCAATACCGATGAACAGTTCCTGTGCTTTGAGCTGTGATTAATAGTCTTTAAAAACAGGACAACAATTGCTTTGGGTAACAAGAGACATGGAGTAAAATAATTTTAATTAATAAAGAATGAAAGTAACTCATCCAAGTAAATCCTGATCCTGGTCCAGCTGCTGGCTGTCCCGCCGTGTTCCTAGTGGTATATCCGGGGCTTGTTGTGAATTGAACCAAGTTTGAAAATTGAGGCGACATAAAACTTTAGAATTATTTAAAAACATTTAATTATATAAAAGCTGTGCTGTTTCCATGGATATAAAATAATATTTTATGTAAACTGCTGCTTACGTCTCACCTGTCGCCTTATGTTGCTGCCGTCACGACTACTACTAACACTCAATAGAACGCTTGTTATCTGATTACCCCATCACATACATTTTAAGGAGCCAAACGTGTGAATAAAACATAATTATAAAAATTTTAATGAGCATTGTCCCCCGACTCAAGTTATGATTTATGTGATACAATATTATTGTTTAAATACAATATTCAGGGATACTAGTCGTCATGACATGTTATAATATTGTTAATAATTCTATAATATGTACATTTAAATTTGAAAAAAAAATACTTCGGCACATAATATAATTATATTTCATCAATACTCATATGTATAAAACAATTATAAAGATATTATGGTTCAAAATATAAAGAAACATAAAAAATATTACAAAGAAGACTAAGTTGAAGGAAATGTATTGAAACATTCAATTATCAATTACTAAGTTTATATTATAAATGCAATCTTTATTATGTGTAATATTCCCGTTAAACTTACCGGGCAGATTTGACTACATTTGATATGTCCATCACTTAGGTACAAAGAAAAGATGCGCATTCGTATTTAAAAGTATTCAATGAACATTTTCATGAAATTTTTTGTTTCATTTCAAAACTTAAACATGTATTTAAATTTAAAATTAGCAGTATAGCATTTCGTTGTTAACCATATGACACTACGCAATTCACTCAATTTTTGTTATTTCAGTAACTAAACATCAAATGTCTTATTAAGATATAAATAGTATTGACAAAAGTTTGATATGGTATTTATATAGATGGCACCAATGACATATTAAACCAATTGCATATTATATCTTATACTATCCTTATATTTAGATTGTTGAACATTTGCAAAAAACATATTTAATAGGCGAGTCTTAATAGGCAAAAAGTTTACATTGCGAAATAATCGTGTACGCCGATTTATCATCATGCGGTAGCAATTAATTCCTTATAAGCTAATAACATTGTAGTGGCTCACAAATAAATATAATAGAAGAATTTGGACACAGGAGAGATTATTATTTAATTATTACGTAGCAGCAATGTTCCCTCACGATTTAGCAGTTCAGCTCGACGGATTATTTTCCACATCGCCTTTTTTTATTTTTTATAAAAATTATACTATTATTGGTAATTACTTACAGTGAAAAATAAAATATTTTTAATTATATTGGAACCTAATCAGGCGTTTCTATTACTGTATAACTTCTTCTTCTCTTATATACTGTTCTGTAGAAGAGAGATCTGGTGTTGTTTCTTAAAACTAATTGAACAATTTAAAAATTCCTGTTATAAATTCCGCAAAATATGTTTTTATATTTATTGAATTTAAACAACCAAACATAATTTATTAAGGCGTTTTAATCATTGTCAAGTAGCATACACCTACTTCAACTCATTTTGATATTGATCCTATTTGAACATGCCCGAAAGATTGTTGTAAGACATAAGTTATAAAATGCTTTTCATAAACATATCTCTTAACCATTAGGCCAAAATTGCACGTAAATTACTATGATGTACGTCTTGTCAGGATAATGATTGTTAACATATTATCTCTGTACGTCTTTGGTAAAGAGAGGATTAAAAACAACTTAGTATACTAGTTTAATAGCTTTTCTACGTAAATAAAATGGATTAGGGAATAATATTAGAATATACAAGGATAATATTAAAATGTAACTCGTAGAAGTCACATTTCCTTTGCAATCCCGAAATTATTCCATACAAGCATAATTATTAAAATTTTTATGTTGAGAATAATAGTCTAGGATGTAACCTGCTTAGTATATCAAAGATAATGTGAAATATATATATAAATGATAAAAGCAACTGATCCGTGTTATTCCTGATCCTCTCCCTCGTGCTGCTTCTGGCCATTACGTCATGTTACTGGTGGTGCTTCATTGGCGTGCAGCTAGTTGGTGCGACATAAAACTTATAACTGAATTAAAAACATGTAAACACTAGTACCCTCTTTTGTTTCCATGGATATTAAATTATTTTAAGTATACACTGTTGTATTTCAGTGACGTTTTATTATTTTTCTTTTTATTTTGACTAGCTCGTTTACATCACGACGACAGGTAATCCACATTCTACCTATCAGGTTTTAAATACATAAGAGATAAATATGTGAACACAACAAAAAGCGATGTTGAATTATTAATCACAACAAGATGTCAATAAGGAAACTTTCCTTGAGTTCTTGGTAAACATGCTTTATGGGCATAGTCTGAGTAAGGAGAAAGAAAAACTTAAATTCCTTATTTAAGCAGAAATAAAACAACAGAGAAAGCTGGATAAAACACATAAATATGCATTCCAATAGGGTGGACATAATTTACAATCAAAATTAAGAAATGGATACTTTAGATTATACGTAATATATACTTTACATTTAGGTTTAAAGAATTGCTGCTTTTTATACGATATACTTTATGCATTAAAATACTAAAGTTTATGTACAATATAACTTAAAACTCAGAGAGTGATCGACTGTCCCGAACTTACCACTCATTATAAGAAATATTGTAAAATATTTTAAAAAGTAATTAGTACTGCTAAGAGGGTGGCAAACGACAGACACATCTCGGATGCGAGAAATAAATCTAAGGCTGTGTGGGAGTTTGTTCACCGTGAAACAGGGAAACAGGTCAGTAAACGGCAAGAAAATGTTACTTTGGTATTAAATGGGAAAACAATCGTTAAACCTATTAAAATTACAAATTCATTCAATAAATCTTTTTTAAGTGTTGGGAAAGATTTAAAAACAGATGTTTTATCCTCTGCAAACCTTTTGGAGAAAAAATGAAAGACATATCTAACAATATTTTCGTTCCCATCTGACACGGAGGAAGTTCAGAGAATTATAAAGAGATTTAAGAGCAAAAACTCGGCTGGGTGGGATAACATTCCTTAGTGAAAGTCGAAATCATAGGGTATCGAAAGCTATAAAAATATATCAAAAACATATTTTTATCTGAGGTAATATTTTCCTTAACTTATCACACTTAATAAATACCGTTATACATATAAGTAGTAGCTATTTAAAATCAGACAGTATAAAGTCGTCGGTTATTCTGTCTGTATATGGTTAACTGACGTTCATTGTACGTTTATTTTCGCCTGACAGTTGGGTTATATGAATACTGAGCTTAGAATAATAAAATTCTTACTGTCAACTATTTGATTCCCTCCTATTTCGACCACCACAAATATTATTATATTTGTAAAATGTAAGTAATCGTAACGGTATTGCAGGATTTTAACAGGAAACATTTAATAAGTTGTATTGTATCGTAATGAATTAGTTAAAAATACGATTCTGTGACAAGTTTAAAGATGTACTGATGCTGTTGTAATACTCTCATTGCTAAGGAAGATGTGTACTTTGGTTATTCAGGCAATGGTTCACTCCGGCAGTGCCCTCGCGTATTTAGCTGACGCATTATTCTCCAAAACGATTTATGTTATTTAATCATGAAACAAAGATTAAATTATTATTAGTTATAAAGATAAAATTAATATGTAAATGTAACATTAGAATCTAATTAAACATTCGTAACACTGTATAGTTGTAAGAAGACCTTCATTTCTTCTTGTACTATGGAAGAGAGATCTGGCGTGAATTTCAGTAACTAATAGATTGAGTTAAAATGTCTAGAACATATTTCTGTGTAAAATGTTTTAGCCCTGAGTTTAAATTACCAGATTTTACTAATGAAAAAATGTTTTGATCCTTTTTACATATTAAATTAAAAGCATTAACTAATTTCAACTCATGACGGATATCTTTCTTATTGGAAGTGCTAGAAATATTGCTGTAAAACACAAGTTAGAAAATGTTTCTCATACACAGTTATATAAATATTTTGTATAAAAATATATGATACCATGGAAGACCAATTCTCCCCACACACGGATGTCTACGACGAGGACACGTGCGAAATGATTGAAAACTTCCTGGAGGAGTAACAACCTGACGAAGACGACCTACTGCCCACTGTGAATACACTTGAAGTGCAAGACCACATTCGCCGCCTTCGCGCGAAGAAGACCCCTGGCCCGGACTCCTTAGGAACTCCAGCATTAAAGAACCTGCCGGCTAGGGTGATCGTCACGATCACCTGCATCTTCAACTCATGCCTACGCCTGGCTCACTTCCCGACAACCTGGAAGGATGCCAAGGTGATCATGATACCCAAGCCCGGCAAGGACCCTCTCTTCCCGGGGAACCACAGGCCGATCTCCCTCCTGCCTGTGCTCTCCAAGATTCTGGAGAAGATCGTCTTGGCGAGATTTCCTGAGGAGTTCTTCACGTCTATCAGGACAGAACAATTCGGCTTCCGCATCGGCCACTCCACCACCCTTCAGCTTCGCAGAGTCCTGAACAACATCACCGGAGCTGTAGGAAGGAAGCACCACTCCACTTCGGTCCTGATAGACGTGAGCAAAGCCTTCGACAAGGTGTGGCTCGAGGGACTGCTCTTCAAGCTGTCATCGTCTCCATTGCCTGGCAGGATTTTCCGGCTGCTCCGTAGCTATCTCCACCTCCGGACCTTCTCCGTCAGCGTTGCCCGATCCACCTCCACGTCCCGCCTAGTGACATCTGGTGTGCCACAGGGATCAGTCCTCGGCCGGATCCTGTACCTGTGGTACACAAACGAATTTCCGGTCGCTCCGAGAGTGCAGCTCTCCCTGTACGCGGACGATGTGCTCCTCACGGCCACTTCTGCCAACCTGAGGATGGCTGGGTTCTACATCCAGCGGCAGCTGCACCTACTGGAGCCCTGGTTGACCAAGTGAAGGATCAAGGTCAACGTTGACAAATGTGAAGCCATAAACTTCACAAGGACAAGGAGACAAGCGGACGGCCGTCACCTTTTACTCAACGGCGACGACATACCGCGGAAGACTTCAGTCAAGTACCTGGGGGTACTGCTGGACTCCAAGCTGACCTTCACACCCCACGTTAAGAGGATCTGTGGCCAAGAGAGGAAGGGCTTCGGCATCATCGGCCCCCTGCTCAACTCCACGAAGCTACCGACCAGGACGAAGGTCCTGCTCTACACGGCTCTGATACGACCAGTGCTCACATATGCGGCCCCAGCATGGTACCACCTCACCTGCAAGACCGCAAGGAGGCAGTTGATCGCTGTCCAGAGCGTGTGTCTCCGGCGGGCCACTGGGTACCCTGGTCCGTGAGGAACACCGTAATCAGGGCTTCGTCCAACGTCCCTACCATCAGGAGCTTCGTAGAAGGCCTGACATCGAGCCTTGAGGAAGCTGCAGAGTCCTCACCGTGGGATCACATCCGTGAGCTTCGCGCCCAGGAGGTCCCCCAACTGCGTCTTCTCATGGATGACTGATGACATCGACTACAACTTCGACTGCACCACGACACTTCACCCCACTGACAGGTAGCGAAAGCTACTAGGGCTTTGACTCTCGAGACACAAGGCAAAAGCCTAACCGGCAGAGGCCTTGAAAGATGTGGGGGATCCACCCCCTCACAGTCACAGCGACTTGAACTTGGACTTGTGGCGGGAAAGTGAGAGACTTTGCTAATTCAATTCTGATTCGATTCTTTCTGTACACTTTGGTACAGACATAATTAACGGCGCAACACACAAGTATTGCCATAAAAAGTATAAACATAATTCATTGGTTAGGTATAATATTTACTAAACGAGAATACACGAAATTGAAATGTATAAAAATATAAAATTATATTTTTCTCATTATCATTAGATATGTCCTGTTCCACTGTTTTGTGCTATGATTATTAGTCGCTAAAACTAGGATGTAAACTGCTTTTGGTAACGAGAGATACAATAAGGCGAAAATTAGACAGAAGAATTATAAAAGTTACTCATCCATGTAAATTCTGGACTCGGATTTGGCCATCGCATTTTATTTTGCTGATTTTTTTCTTAGGTGCTGAGTGTTGAACACAGAGTTTTCGAATTATCTAAGAACGTGTCATTACATTACCTTTGGTGTTTCTATGGATGTTAAACAGTATTTGTACGTATGTTTTACGTGTTTACCTACTAAATGTTAAGTTGAGAACATTGCTTGATTACGTCAACACTACTAATTACATTAAACTGAGTTCTGGTTATATGATTCCTCATACATATACATAAAAACACAAATATATTATTAAAATATAATTTTAGATGTTTTTTGTCTCATAGATTATGGCGAATATGGTAATATTTTTTTTTCAAAATACAAAGCCCAGGGACAAATACGACATGCGTACGCTATTTTTAATTGGTCTGTCTTCAACTAAAACACATTCGTAAATTTAAAGAATATTCACTATAATCTATTTTAATAAAGTGATTCAAAATGTATTACGGTTTAAAAAGTATCCTTTTTTATTTTCCAAGTATGCTTAACTAATAAATAACACTTTCTTCAGTATATTATAATTGTATTCATCGTGAAACATCTCGTGTATATTAGAGTCATTAGTGATATAACTGTACAAGAGGTTTAAAGAAAACGTTATTTCAATAAAGTATAAAGTGTAGAACACTACAAGTTTATATCAATCAGAAATGTATATGAACTTGGTACACATTTTCGAGTCAAATACAAATCGGATTTTTAGGGAAAGAAAACATTTAGGTTAAATCCGTTGTATATATATAGAATATACTCATTAAAAACTTACAATGAGGTACTGAGGCTAACATTTTGTTGTGTGTAACTCAAAGGGTAAACAAATATTGTCTTATAGTTTACAGATCACCATAAAAATTGCTTTGATGAAACGATCACTAAAACAGTTCGTAGTCTTATATAGGATACCCATCTCCGCTTCCTGAGAAAAACTCTCAATTGGGTATTAACGCATAAATAACTGACTTTGAAATGACTAGACCAATGCTATAAGAAGGTGCTTAAGGTAGTCGAAGTATAGTTTGTAAAATATTAAACATTATAAATGCTGGATTAGGGAATAAAAACTTTAGAGCTGAATATTAAACGGTAAAATCCGCAATTATTGATGTAAAAATGTACTTAAATATTATGTAGCATGCAGAGCTACCAGGACCCTATAAAAAGTAGAGAATATTTTTTTTAAACATTAGTTAGAAAAAGATAACTTTGACTAAACTTAGTCTCTACAAGTTTCTCTTTAAATATTACAACAGCTCACAACCTTCAGACTGTTTAAAAAAGAGTTCCATTCCGTAATATAGAGATGTTATAAACTATATGATCAATACACTTATAACAGTTTTTATATCATAATGCTGTTTTATTTATATCTGGGATCCTGTATAGTACTGAAATGTTTCAATAGCTGTAAACTTTTAACAAACTTTGTGACTTACATAAAATAGTTTACGGTAATAATGCATTTTTAAACTCAGATATTTAGAAACCTCAATGGTGGGCTTGCACCATAAAGATATACTTCATGAACTAGAAATTTTTTAGTCTAATTAAAACAAAATATAATACATACAGTAAATTTTTCAATTTATTTATATTTTTATTATATCTTAATTACTAACGAATAAGTCTACTAGAGGCTAGACGACTTATAGCGTGCGAAAACAGCGTTCCCGTACCGGTACTCGAACTAGGGCCCTTACAGTTGATAAGCTGAGACAGTAATCACTTAGCTATCAGGATGGCAGACTATGTCTAGTAACTATTTCTTCAACTATTGTCTTTTAGATGTGAAAGTACAGCTAGTTTATTATTTTTCACGATAGCACATTTTATAGTCAAGATAAAAATATTTAAAATTATTCAAAGCGACAAAGGTTTATTATTTAACTGCAATGGAGTCCAGTGAGTCATTGAGTGTATGATACTGTACCTCTTCAATTGTTATGCAATAAAAGACATATCTGGTGTAAATTTCAATAACGAATTTGTAGAATTAAGGCCTGTAGACTAATCCTCTTTTCTAAAGTGTCATATAATGTTTTTTTTTATAATGGAATTTATACAAAGTCGTATTAATTATATTTGTATTAATAATATTAAATAATATAAATATTATATTATATATTAATATAATTTAATTGAATAGTCTATATTTAGATTATGTAAATTTTAAAAAATATGGCTGTTAACCATATTATTAAAATATTTTAACCATATTATTATTAAAGTAGTTATAAACTCTTTCTTATAACTATTTTAAAGCCAGGCTTATTACTTCCGCCATAATTAACTTTTTTCGGAAGGGTACATCCCAAAATACAAGTTTATCAACATCTATCTGATAAGACAAATAAATGTTATTTTAAAATATAATAATCTTTACAAAACAAGTATGGAGTCCAAATTCAGCATTCAACAAATATAAAAAGCCTGTTTAAATTTTAATGCAGTGGTTGTTGCTGTGATTAATACCGCGAATGCTGTGATTAATACCGCGACTATTAATCACAGGATGTAACCATTGCGATGTAAACTGCTTTGGCTAGAACATATAGAAAGAGCGGAAAGTATTATTTATTAATCATAAAAGAAACTTATCCACGTAAGTCCTGGTCCTGGTCCTGCATCTCGCCATCGCATCCTGTACCTGGTGGTGGTTCTCCGGCTTACTGCGAGTTGACATACTTTTGAACAAGGAAACTGAACCATCGAAAAATATTTATCCTTAAGTATTTTTCTTCTTGTTTCCATGGAATTCTATAATTTTAATAAACATTACTTTTTGGTATGTTTCACCTTTTTTATTAACTCACGAGCTGATCGTTTGTATTAAAAGCACTTCACAAGTCTAAACAAATTCGGTGACAGGGGTGGTATCAGAAAATGTTTGAGAGCTTTCTTAAACCAGGAGATCCTAGAGATTAGAAGGTAATATATTTTGAAACTTCAGATAATGTGGTATAATTATTAATTAGTTTAAACTGCCGATCTAGGGATCGTGGCTTTCATACATTAAAGAGATTAGAGTACATGAGATTTGAGATCATGGCTTTACTAACCCACCAGCAGATTCTTTCAAAATCTCAGATTACTTCATACATAATATGGTACTAGAGGCTGGAATATGTTATTTATAAAATTTAACATTGTAAATGTTTTGTAAAATTGTCATGTACTAGAGCTCTAAAGAAGCTGGGAATTCTAGTTAGGGGAGGTGTCAGAGGCTAAGATACACACAAAGGTTTAGAACTCTAGCAAATGCATGCCATTCTGTAATTAAAGATTATTCAGAGTGCATTCTTACAGGGTTTAGGGTAATACCACTGATAAGATGGTGCTAAAGATGCAGTCATCTATAAACATGGAATTGAACCGAACATAAAGGCCAATTGTCCCAGAGGCTTTAGTTAAATTTCACAGATATCATCCTACTCAATTATTAATGATATTTACATGTCAATAATAAGCTTGTTTTGAATCCAATACATCGTGTGTCATTTTCTATTGACTTGCTGGCATTCATTCTCTGGCTGGATGTTTATTACTTCATATAGTTTCTAACAACTCCATCTTAGTTAAATTATTCGATATCCACTATAAAGTTTATATATTATATCATAAAAGATTCAACCACTTTATCTTACAACTGATAAGTTGGTTCTCCTATTTGAAAAATCCCTGTCAAATTTACTGTACCATGCTTAACACAAGACCGCTACTGAGTGTCCTAGTATAAAAGCGCATCACGTGACAAAGTGGTGGCGGAGTGAGGTTGGTAAATATCACGGTAACCTAGTGCTTCGTTATCAAAGTGTCATTGGTTAGACTAGAGGTTTTACATTTATCTAACTTAAAATACTTTATACAATTTTGTTTCCAAAATCATTATGTATGTAAATGTCGACGTAGTATGACATTATCTCAAAGAATGAATTATTCGGTCATAGCACAGAGGTGAGAGCTAATTTGCATTGTATACTTACACAATCTGATTTGTAACAAAATTAATAGTGAAATTTCCTCTAATAAAGAAATTAAACAATCTATTCACTTGCTCTTATGGAGGTCAAAAGGGTTTAAAACATGAAATAATTTTTTTCACAAATTGTATCTTTAGTTTGAAACATTTAAAATCACCTACCTATATACAGCTAACTATATACAATGAGAGCATTTTATATATTTATCTAGTAATCTGACGGTGACGTGTCTATTTTTTAATTTTCTGGCGGTTTGTTTAAGTGTTTCAAGGCAGAAAAATGTATCTGAAAGACACTATCGTATCATATGTTTAACCTTTTACACACTGACACCAAACATTGGCTGTTAACAAATTTATTCTTAGTAAAATCCATAATTTCTTCAAGGACCACCAGGTTATGTAGATAAACAGTGCAAGTTGGATCTTACCTCCTAGACCATCATTAATAGATTTGTATTAGATTTACTATTATTTCATCTGGAACACGTTCCTAGTAGTAAATAACTTGTTACGCTAACAGTGGCAACAATAATGTATATTTGTAAAAAAAATAGTTCTGTTGGGTTTCTTACGAATATAATGTTTACGAACACTTGTAAAATCCCAGTTAGTTCTAGTTCACACTATATGAATATTAAAATTAGTTTCAAATAATTCTTATATGCTGCAGTCATAAAATGTTGCCACAGTGTAAATATATACGAACGTTGAGCCAATTAAGTACTACACAAATCAACTCAACCATATAATCCCAACCGTTATATCGTATTGTTACGTCCACGGATACTAGACTGTGGTTAAGTCTAATGACTTTTTAGCTTTATCTATTAATTAATTTTAAAGTGTTGTGTTTATCTTTATACAAAGAGATTTTAAATTATCAGTATTCATATGATTTTGGGAATCTTAAAACTGTATTCCAACGTACAAAAAGGCCAACTTCACGTTCCCTAGTGTCTATGAAATATAGATTTTAAATTTTTAGACCTTAATAACGTTTTATTGACGTAGGAACCAAAGTGTTACGATTTTATTTACTTATAAAATATTTACTTAGATTTTCCTAGTAATAACTAAGACTTTATAAGTGACATTTATACAAATTATTTACCCCAGATTCTAAAAGAATTTGAGTGCTTCTTGTAATTTACTACCTTGTAAGGTATTACAACGTAGCGAACAACGTAGTAGTACGCCACATCAAGTGTCACGTGACATGCTTTGCTGAGGTTGCATGCACAATGTCTAACTATAACTCGTTTTATAACTAGTTTAATTCTTAAGGTGTCCTATGAGCAAATAAACAGACATTCATATAAAACACAAATCGCTACAAAAACCATATTAATTCAAAATCTATGATTTGAAATCCACTATCATGAAGAAATTTTTTTATTATACAAACAATATGTTTCACGAAGAAATTAAATTTTCCAGAGTAAATCTGTCTTAACCTATCTTTCCACCACGTGGTAAACTGAAAACTTTAGGTTCAACAAGTGTGTGATGTTTTGTAGCTTCATCTGATATATTTACAATGAAATTAAACCATTCTTGAACTAGCACATAAGATCAGTATTGAAAATTTCGAGCGTCACAAATTTTTGTAAGACTAACCTTTAGAGGTATAATTCGCGGCAAGATGTTCTCATAGGTATGACCATTAAATTAGAATTCGCATCAATCTACTCTTACATTAAAATGTTCCACCGAATTCCTAACGGGACATCTATGTTCGATGGTAAAGTGCTACTGATTGCATCAACAAGTTAGATTTTATGCCATATGTCGCAGTAGAAAGTTTTATGTTTTTAAGTTTAATAGTACAGAAGATATTAAGCCGTTTTAAGACTCCTCAGTATTCCTGTAAAAATCTGTTAATTTTTAAAAGCGCGGACAGACAGAAAAACGGGTAGACAGACAGACCATGAGTGATAGGCTTAAGCTTAGGCCAATATTTTTTTTTTCAACACAAATTAAATTCATGGAATATGATCGGTAATATAAGGACCAAGAGCTGAACGTAATGGCTACCAGATTTTATGGGTTCAAAGTGTCGCATTTCCCAGTACAAGACAGCAGTAGCCATCATGGTACATTTGAATTTTATACCATGTCTCTTTATATCAAAACAAACAATTTTAAGGATCAATTTATTTCATTAATATTATCTTTTTACCTCATAACTGTGAACGATTTTAATAAAAAAAAAACTACAGAAAATGAAGCCTTGTAAAAAATATAAAGAAACTTAGAGCCAATTAATTATTGAAGCTCGTATACGAGATACAGTTTTTTAAAAGGTTGTCAAACAGAAAAGTCGTTACGCTTCTCGTACCCGTTCATTTCAAAATAAAAAATACAGGCTAAATATCAAAGGATCAGAACATAAAGTACAATCATGTTTCTACATGTGCTCTGTACGCTTTCGCAATGGAACTTGTGACGGTTCTTAATTACAAGTGCACTCCTCTGTACGACAATTTTTACATCAACAAATGGTGAGTTATGCCATAAAACATTTTATGTTTATACATAATGAATGTTCTAATAAAGAGTGCTACCTATAGTAATAGAATATTTTAATTGGAAACGTAATTTGTAATGTATTTAGGAACTATAGTATTTATCTACTATCAGGAAGTTTGTCCAACGCGAGTGATGATTGTCATGGATGTAATGATGAGTAAGTTGTGGTGATAATATAAAGTAGAGAAGACGAAAGGTTAAATACATAAATGCTTTCAATTTAATGGTCTTAAAATTTGATATATTTTTCAAATTTTTAACGAATTAATTTATTATGTGATTTTATAGTTCTATCCTGGTTACTTTTAACACTACCATAAAATATTCGTTAATGGCGAGTAAATTGTAATGAACATTTACCATTATTGAACTCGGTTTTGCCTGTATATAAATTAAGGTTCAGGAAAAATTTCTACAATTGATTAGATTGTTCTCGAGATATCGTGCGGACAGACAGAAAGACAGTAATTATATTTTGTCCATCCCCTCAAGTAATGTATGGCATTTTGTGTTATTAAAATGAATTGGATTCATTATGAATAAAGTCCAGCAACTCTCAGCAACAAGCTGGCAATGTTGGTTCTATTTAATAGGAAACACGAAGACACAATTCAAACTTATTTACTATTCTGTGAGTTTGCATGTAAAGATTGACATTTTTATCATTGTAAAGTACGGCTACAGATATTACAAAAACCTGAGCCCCCTTAATCTTTATTTCTGATCGTTAGTGAAGCCTATTAAGGGCTGGACAATTCGTATTTATATTATGAGAGCGAACTGAACTCGTTTTGTAGAGCTTAATTCTTTATACGTAGCATAGGAGTTGAATTATAATGCATGCTATTACATTGGATTCACCTGATTGTGTGAACACATTTACATCATTTTAATAGTTGTCCAATAAGACAACGAGGAAATCTTTAAATAATTAAATTTCCCATCAAATTGTGTATTTTTACGAGATTTAATATTTGACTTGTAACATGTTTATTGACCTCGAATATCCGTAAGTGTTTCAATAAAAATGTGGCAATAATAATTTCTCTTTGTCTGCTGGAGTTTTAAAAATTTCTTTTCTTAGTGATGTTTGTCTGACTGTGCAGGAAACATCAAGCATAAAATGTTCTACAGTACATCAAAATTAGCATGTATCCCCAGTGGTATATTACACAATATTGTAATATATATGACGCGTGGTATATTACACGTTGTAATAGTACTGAAGAACATGATTTAACTTTGAACGGTGCTCGGAGAGTAGTAGTTATGGTTCAGCGTGCATTGAAAATAAAACACGTTCAATACCTAAACTAATGAATGAGCACATGGCGCACGACACGGTAAGATGCAGAAGAATTGGCCATAACTTTGTTCAACTCTAATTTATAGTTTAAGTTATATAACCATCTTGATTCACTAAACAAAATGCTTAATAGTAATGAAATTATTTTACAATTTATTGTATATTTGAATTTCCTATGAATAAGTGTGACACCTCGGTGTTAACGCCCCAAAATTTAACAAATAAATTAGTTTAACCTAATACTACGAAAATGTCTTATTGTTACTTTAGTGATTATCTTAACCACCTTTATACTGGTAACACCTCCCCAATATGTAACAGGGCTGTCGTACACATCAAGTGCCATCCGGATCAATATAGGAAAATATAGGCGTTAAGGCCACTTCAGAAGAAAGGGACAGGAGTTCTGCCACAGCCTGTATATGCATTAAATTGAAGCCCGCGGTGATGCGAAGACACCGGTGTTGTCGCAGCCACGTGTATGGAATGCGCTGAAATCAGCAATAGTTGTGTTGTACGCAGGCCTTGAGCAGTCTAAAAGCACCATGTACTTCGTTAATTACTAAATGAATCGCCTAGGCGGCAGCACCTCTTTCTCAGAGTACCATCCTAAGACGAAACGCGCTCTGATTGGTCTGGAGCCTTGGCAGCGGGAGGATCGGGCGATATTGAAGTGATGCTCGGGGAGTCGGCTAACTTGTGCGGAACGCGACAGACGTTAACTTAGTCCCTCTCCCCCCCCCTCTCTCTCTCTATCCACATTTTAACTTTTCGGAAGCCAAATTCTAAATTCTTAATTATGTAATGATCAAACCTAATTATTTATTAATCTAATCCAAAGAGTGTGCTAATTTTAATAAATCATATATTAGTTCGACTCCGTTGTTTTATTTTGAAAAGTTTATACAACCTTCCTCGCCACGAACCCAATAGAAGATCTTTCGCCTCCCACTGGGCAAACGAAGTCAACCTACCACAACTGGTGTCAGGTGTGGGGTTGGTACTGACTGCAAGAACGTCACCAAGATGCGAGGTAAGTGATTGAATAAATTCAGCATTAATCTTCTTAATTAAATTTTTCCGAAATTCAAATCTAACACTTTTGAAGAAAATATTTCACTTAACTGCAATTTATTTTAATTGCAATTTCATCTTACAAACATTATTGAGTCCCGTACAGAAAAGAGGTAGTTTTTCAATTTATTAGAGAGTTTTGAAGTAATTGAAATAATTTAAATAGAAATTACTGGCGGCCATTAACCACGCTAAGAGTTCCGACCCCCCCCCCCTACACTGTTAGTGTAAGGTACCCGCCATAATGCCGTGACGGACCGGTGATTTATGAATGAATATTACTGAAGAGATAAAGTGTTAATTAATTGATGTAAGAGTTTTGTTAGAGAGAGAGAAAGGGAAAACTATAATGGTATTATAATTATTTTTGTAGGTCGGGGGAAATATTAATTCGAAATCTACATTGTTTGAGGTGGCATATTAACTTGTATTAATTATTACCAGAGTTACGTTTCAAGATGTCCGTTGTTGTTGAATGAAAGTGACGCTTAGAGCTCCTGTGCTGCTACACACGAGATTGTTCGAATCTGTAAACATTGATGGCCAGAGATGCCACTGGTGATAAATAATAATTACTGTTTAGGGGCTGCCAACCTAAAAGCTCTGCATTGTAATGGTGATTGTGATGAATAGTGGGACAGTTGTTTGAAAATATAAGTTTATTGAAAAATAAGTGTTTGTAGAATATATTAACACATTAACCTAATAAATAAAAATCTTTTAAATTAACCTAGTCTTAATTGCATGTGGAATTAACGATACACATAAATTAAGGAGGAGGTCTATGAGTGAGTTGGATTATGCCTGGGCGTTAGTGGAAGTAAGCCATTAATTTGAATTTATTGATTAACAAAAAACATTGATTGAATTGAAATAAATAAATACTGTAACACTCGTTTCAAAATAAAAGAGTCGGTTTCAATGGCTTATTCTTGCTATCAGGTCAAATTCTTTTATAACGAAAAAAATTGATCGAACTTAAAACAATTCACCTAGGTAGTTACCTGAATTTCGGGGAAGTGGGGATTTTCTTAAATATTTAATGAACACTGCAAACGACTTGTGATCTTTTGGAATTTAAATATGTGGTTTTTAAATTAGATTTTTGTCACAACGGGACTTTGATAATTTTGATTCTCACCTTTTCTTTTGGAAATCCGACAACGTCCAGATTTAGGTGTTTGAACTCCCAAGGAACGCAGTGATAATTAATTGGGAATTATAAATTCATATTTTAATTTGATTGGTGAAAACATAGAAAATATACCTAGTTTTGTAAATTGGAAGAAATATTTCACACTAATTGGCCAGTGCAGTGGATGATTTGTTCTTTTTAGCTTTGGAATTTAGTATCGGCCATCAATATGAATCCCTACTTTCTGATCAAAGAGGAAAACCAATATGAATTAAAAATCCGCGGGCAACTTACGACCGGTAGCGCAGAGGACCTACGGAAAACGGCTGACCAAATGTGTCAAGGCCAACATGCCTGTAGAGCCGGCTGTTTTGGCATCTTTGGACGTAGAAGGGGAATTAGAGGCCTGTGAGGCTAAGCTGAATCGGTTATTGGCATCCATTGACGAATACGAGGGAGAATATACGGATACGGAAGGCCAGCGGCTTCAGGCCCGGTTATGGCACAACTACCTCAGGATTCAACGTATCCCAGTAGTGACCGAGGCGGACGAGGGACGCCAGCGAAAGTTGTTGAGTGAGGCTAAACGCCTTTGTGATGCGGCTAGTGAACAAAGGGGCTCAGTAGAAATGGGGAGTGAGGATGGTAAGGAGATCGTAGTTAGTGAGCCTATAACCAACAAAACGCAACCGCTCCGTGCAACCGCGCCCGTGGCGGCGAGTCAAGCCAATGTAGGGGATTCGACACCAAGCCCGGCTGACCAACGCACACAGCCGGTCAGTTCAAGCGCCGTACCACCGGCGCCACATAACTCGTACCATTGCACACGAGCCGTACCCGTCTACAAATGGGGGTTGATGTTTAACGGAAGATGGAAATGCCCATGGAGGCTGATCTGACCAACACCGAAAGCGATGATATTTACAATGATCATTTAGAAACCCTGCGAAGTAAGCTCAGAGAGACGTTTGAAATCGCTGAGAAACGGAAAATAGCAGCTCGCGGCCGCTATGAGAAGCAATACAATAAGAAGGCTCGAGAATTGAAATATGAAGAAGGGCAGATTGTCTTCCTACACGTGCCTAGTGTAGGTCGGCACCGAGTTAAGCAGTTATCTAAATTGTGGAACGGGCCGTACAAAATAGTTTAAAATACTGTACCCGTTGAACGTGGTATTGAAAATCCGTAAAAGAAAAGTGACTGTCCATGTAAACAGGATCAAGCCCTGCATGAGGAGAGCTCCCGTGCCTCCCCAACAGGCAGTGTATCCACGTGGCCCTGGGCCGGAAGCCAAATTCTAAATTCTTAATTATGTATTAATCAAATCTAATTATTTTATTAATATAATCCAAAGAGTGTGCTAATTTTAATAAATCATATATTAGTTCTACTCCGTTGTTTTATTTTGAAAAGTTTATACAACCTTCCTCGCCACGAACCCAAGAGAAGATCTTTCGCCTCCCACTGGGCAAACGAAGTCAACCTACCACAACTGGTGTCGAGATAGGCTAGCTCTATTTGATGTTACATCGATCGAACATCTGCGGAAACTAGGTCGCAAGGCAGAAGCGGGACGTTTTTGACTCGACTCGAAATTTAATTTTCGAGTCAAAATTCCGTCCCTAGTATGAATAGTAATGTTGAAGCTTTTTCAAATTTTCTTTTCCACTATCAGTTCAATGCATCTACCTGTGGCATACCAATTAATTAAAAAAAGAAAAAAAAGGGATGAGATGTAGACTGGGTGGCAGTTGTACGTTTGGCTAAGAAGGGAGGCACAATAAGGACTCTTCCGTACTCCACATGTACTGAATGCTGAGGGCAGCATGATCTAAAGGTGGTAGGAGTGTGAAACCTCGGTGTTAACGCCCCAAAATTTTAACAAATAAATTAATTTAACCTAATACTACGAAAATGTCTTATTGTTACTTTAGTTATTATCTTAACCACCTTTATACTGGTAAGACCTCCCCAATATGTAACAATGCTGCCGTACACATCAAGTGCCATCCGGATCAATATAGGAAAATATAGGCGTTAAGGCCACTTCAGAAGAAAGGGACAGGAGTTCTGCCACAGCCTGTATATGCATTAAATTGAGGCCCGCGGTGATGCGACGACACCGGTGTTGTCGCAGCCACGTGTATGGAATGCGCTGAAATCAGCTATAGTTGTGTTGTACGCAGGCCCTTGAGCAGTCTAAAAAGCACCATGTACTTCGTTAATTACTAAATGAATCGCCTAGGCGGCAGCACCTCTCTCTCAGAGTACCATTCTAAGACGAAACGCGCTCTGATTGGTCTGGAGCCTTGGCAGCGGGAGGATCGGGCGATATTGAAGTGATGCTCGGGGAGTCGGCTAACTTGTGCGGAACGCGACAGACGTTAACTTAGGCCCTCTCCCCCTCTCTCTCTCTCTATCCATATTTTAACTTTTCGGAAGCCAAATCCTAAATCCCTAATTATGTATTAATCAAGCCTAATTGTTTTATTAATCTAATTCAAAGAGTGTGCTAATTTTTATAAATCATATATTAGTTCGACTCCGTTGTTTTATTTTGAAAAGTTTATACAACCTTCCTCGCCACGAACCCAAGAGAAGTTTGTTTCGCCTCCCACTGGGCAAACGAAGGCAACCTACTACAATATATTATAGTTGACCATTTCTAAAATGAAGTCT